>NC_044993.1:58528196-58706897 GCF_008728515.1 Papio anubis
GGAATTTCTCTACTGTATCCCTCACCCATTGAAGAACTGGTGGAGAAGCCCTAAGGAGAAGAGATTTGGGAGAAAAGTGGGATTCTTTTTCCCTAACCCTCTTATTCAGAAGTTTGATTTTTTTGGGGTGGGGGATGGGAGGGAATGGTCTCCTTTCCACAGGGCTTGAATCGAAACAGGTGGGTTTTAGGCTTTAGGCACAAGGTTGTAATTCCAAGAGTAGTATATAGCAGATTTTTCTTGAAAACCAAGTTCAATTTTCAATCCAGTAGAATCATAGAAGGTCATAAACAAATTTAGAAATCATCTCCAGCACCTCCCAAAACCTCACTTTCTCATCTGGGCAATGGGGTAATGAGAATAACTCATGTTTCTTGGGTACTTTTGCCTGGTGAGATGCTAAGCCCTTTGTGGACATTATCTTAAGTCTTCATAATAACCCTTTAGAGTAGATACTGTTATTATAACTGGCTTGATTTTACAAATATGGCATCTGAATAACTTGCTCAAGACAGCTAGTCAGTAAGGAAAACAAGATTCTACAAATCTAGGTCTTTCTAACTCCAGAGTTTAACAGATTACCCTCATGGGAGGATTTGATGAGCTAATGTGTATGAAGGGTTTAGCACAGTGCCTAGGCCCTGGGAAACTTTGGTCGATGGTTATTTATAGCAAACACAACCAGAGTTCAAGATGTTTGCTCAGTATGGCATGGCTCATCTTTGGCAGAACTGGGAAGCCTAAATTATGTGGCCTTTAAAGGAGAAGCTTTTCTTAATGTTTCTTCCCTTTGATCTCATCAACCCCATTTCTATTGGGCTGAAAGTGGTGATTAGAATCTTTAATATGTTAAGCTACCATTCCTTTGCTGGATTGGGAATGTTACAAACTCCAGTAACATTTGTTTAGGGTTTTGTTTGTTTTTGAGACAGAGTCTTGATCTGTCACCCAGGCTGGAGTGCACTGGTGCGATCTTGGCTCGTTGCAACCTCCACCTACTGGGTTCAAGTACTTCTCTGGCCTCAGCCTCCTGAGTAGAGAGTAGCTGGGATTATAGGCGCCCACCACCATGCCTGGCTAATTTTTGTATTTTTAGTAGAGATGGGATTTCACCACACTGGCCAGGCTGGTCTCGAACTGCTGACCTCAAGTGATTCGGCTGGCTTGATCTCCCAAAGTGCTCGGATTACAGGCGTGAGTCACCGCACTTGGCGTATTTAGGGTCTTGATGGCATACTTTAAGGCCTTAATGGCCTTTTTGCTCTCTAGGCCTCCCTCCACCCCTGACCTTTCAACATTTAACCCTGGCCACACAATGGAGGAAAGATTGAGTTTAGGGAAAGCCAGGCAAGAATTTGAAAGAAACCTTGTATGTGATCTGAGGACAGAGGAAGAAGCTGTTCACAGTGGCTGAAAGGGGAGGTCGGACATCTGTGACTTGTATCAGGGTTTCAGGGGCTAGGGAGGAACAATCTCATCAAAGTTGTGAGGAAAGGGCCATAGAGGCCAGGTATGGCAGGTCACACCTGTAATCCCAGCAATTTGGGAGGCTGAGGTGGGGGGATGGCTTGAAGTCAAGAGTTTGAGACCAGACTGGGCAACATAGCAAGGCACCATCTCTACAAACAAATTTTGAAAATGAGCTGGGCGTAGTGGCATGCATCTGTGGTCCTAGTTATTCAGGAGGCTGAGGCAGGAGGATTGCTTGAGCCCAGGAGTTCAAGGCTGCATTGGGCCATGATTGCATCACTGCTCTCCAGCCTGGGAAACAGAGTGAGACTCTGTCTCAAAAAAAAGATGCGGGGCATAGCACTTTACTGTACCAGGCTGAAAAATACAAGGCCCAGAGAGGGCAAGTGACTTGCCTAGCATCACCCAGTGAGTTTTAGGCAGAGCTGAGACTTGTAACTCGAAGTCCTAAGGTCTTCCACAGGCTAACGAATAGCTTGTTTGTGCTCAAAGGATGAAGCAGTGAGTTGTTAGGACAGGACTGTGAACAGGGCTGACACATTCAGATGTGTTAAACATCGCTAATGCCATCTCTGAGTAAATTAGGCTTCAAACAGATCTGGATTCTAATCCTGGCTCCAACTTTTACAAGGGAGGGCTTTGCATTTACCTTTCAGGACCTTGATAGTCTTAGCAGAAAAATGGGAATAATAGATAATGCCACTCTTTCAGCCTTGGACTTTTTGTCTAATTATGTGAATTTACCTGTAGGATAAATTCCCAGAAATGCAATTGCTCAGTTAAAGGGCATGTGTATCTAAAATTAATAGATATTGCAAATGACCAACTAAAGACATTGCAGGCCGGGCACAATGGCTCATGCTGTAATCCCAGCACTTTGGGAGGCCGAGGCAGGTGGGTCACCTGAGGTCAGGAGTTCGAGACCAGCCTGGCCAACATGGTCTCTGCTAAACCCCATCTCTACTAAAAATACAAAAATTAACTGGGTGTGGTGGTGTACACCTGTAATCCCAGCTACTCGGGAGGCTGAGGCATGAGAATCGCTTGAGCCTCGGAGGCAGAGGTTGCAGTGAGCTGAGATCATACCACTGCACTCCAGCCTGGGCAACAGAGTGAGACTCAGTCTCAAAAAAAAAAAAAAAAAAAAAAAAAAGTATTGCAAATTGCAACTTGTTGCAGTCACATATGACAGCAGTCCCCAACCTCTTGGCACCAGAGACTGGTTTTGTGGAAGACAATTTTTTCCAGGGACCTGGGATGGAGTGGGGGTGGGGAGGATGGTTTTGGGATAAAACTGTCCCACCGCAGATCATCAGGCATTGGTTAGATTCTCATAAGGAACGCACAACCTAGATCCCTTGTATGTGCAGTTCACAATAGGGTTCACGTTCCTGTAAGAATCTAATGCTGCTTATCTGACAGGAGGCAGAGCTTAGGCAGTGATGCTCACTCACCCACTGCCCAGTCCTGCTATGTGGTCTGGTTCCTAACAGGCCATGGACTGGTACTGTAGCATAAGGGTTGGGGACCCCTGACATTGGAGGCTACACATTTATTTTAATCTGTGGTATGCCAGAATTGTAAAATAAAAACACAGTGGGGCTTTTAGGGCCAGAAATAACCAGTTCTTGCTCACTTTCAGAGGCCTCCTTCACAGGGGCTACAGTAACTCTTATCAACCAAGTTTTCTTGGTCGGGAGGAAAAAATAGTGTTACACAGTAAGATAACTTCTTTCTGCAGTTATTTGAAACCATTGGTATTCAGATGATTAGGCAGATGTCACAAGGCAATAAGAAAGTGACAGGTTCACCATTCACTTTTTTTTTCTGTGAAAGTGAGGTAGGGCTTTCTTGGGAACAAGCCCTTGGGAGGTGGGGGAATGTGAATGGTGAGGGGAGGGTGGAAATGGCAGAGGAGGGTCAGGGGCAAGAAAGGGACTTTCTGCTAAGAATTAATTGGGTATCCATTTACTCTTAGCAGAAAATTAGGATTAGATTCTGGATTCTACTCCTGATTCCAAATTTTACAAGTAGGGGCCTTGCATTTACCTTCCAGGACCTCAGTCATCTTAGCAGGAAAATAGCAACAGCAGGTGATGCCACCTTACAGAGCGCTTATGAGACATAGTCAGATGGTCTATCTAGGCAGCTGTCAGGCCCGATACCTGATGAATACAAGGGGCCCAATAAATACAGTGGCTGTTACTAATAATAGATCTAAACTGCCTTTTTGGTACTACTGGGCACCTGCTGAGCAGGTGCATTTAGAGTACCCAGTCCCTCTCCCTGCGACATATTTAACGCCTGGACCAGGACTCGAACGAGGATTTCCACTGCAGAGGTCCTTCCAGCTGGTGAACTGTGTTGCGGATCAGGTTCAGAGAACTTCCGTTTTGCCCGTGTGGCATTCATTCATTCGTTTATTTGAGAGATGGGATCTCACTGTGTTGCCCAGGCTAGTCTAGAACTCCTAATTCAAGCAATCCTCTTGGCTTGGCCTCCCAAATTGCTTGGATTGCAGGTGTGAGCCACTGTGTCCAGCCCTTTATGATGTTTAGAATACAAGCAATTTTTCTTTCTTTCTTTTTTTTGAAATGGAGTCTCACTCTGTCACCCAGGCTAGAGTGCAGTGACATGATCTCAGCTCACTGCAACCTCCTCCACCTCCCAGGCTCAAGCGATCTTCCCACCTCAGCCTCCCGAGTAGATGGGACTACAGGCATGTGCCGCCATGCCTGGCTAATTTTTGTATTTTCTGTACAGATGGGGTTTCACCATGTTGCACAGGCTGGTCTCAAACTCCTACGCTCAAGTGATCTGCCTGCCTTGGCCTCCCACAGTGTTGGGATTACAGGCGTGAGCCACAGTGCTGAGCCCTGCATGGTATTTAGAATATGTGCAATACTCTCACTTCTGGTCTGGGTCACTCTGTATGACTTACCTGATCTCCAAAAACATTTGGGTTTGTGTCTCTGGTCCAAAATCTTCAGCCAATGGCTTGACAGCAAAATCCTGAGGAAAGCTGTTGACCAGGCGAGGTGGTATGCAAATCCTATACTCTCTGGGCTCTGGGATATTTAATTTACTTATTTATTTATTTATTTATTTATTTATTTATTTATTTATTTATTTTGGAGACAGAGTATTGCTCTTGTCGCCTAGGCTGGAGTGCAGTGATGTGATCTCAGCTCTCTGCAACCTCCATCTCCTGGGTTAAAGCGATTCTCCTGCATCAGCCTCCCGAGTAGCTGGGATTTCAGGCGCCCACCACCACACCTGGCTAATTTTTGTATTTTTAGTCGAGACAGGGTCTCACTGTGTTGGCCAGGCTGGTCTTGAACTCCTGACCTCGGATGATCCTCCTCCCTCGGTCTCCCAAAGTACTGGGATTATAGGCATCAGCCACCACGCCCGGCCTAATTTACTTTTTATTAATGTTGAAGCAGAGAGGGCAAGATCTTTTGCCCCTGAGTTCCTCTGGGAAAAATGAAACTGATGACAACAAAACCTAAAGCAGCCTGACATTCTCAGTTGGTCCAGTTTCAGGCCTTTGGCCAGGAGTCACAGACGGGTCCCACAGCACGGTAGAGCTAGGTCAGCCTACCATTGATTTCTTTTCCCTAAATGAAAAACACAAGGCCCAGAGAGGGCAAGTGACTTGTCCAGAGTCACCCAACAGGTTTGGGGCAGAGCTGAGACTTGTTACTTGACATCCTGAGGTCTTCCAGAGGCTAATGAATAGCTTGTTTGTGCTCAAAAAATGAAGCAGCCTGGGCACGGTGGCTCATGCTTGTAATCCTAGCACTTTAGGAGGCTGAGGCAGGCAGATCGCTTGAGCTCAGGAGTTCGAGACCAGCCTGGGCCACAAAGTGAGACCCCCTGTCTCTACAAAAAAATGCGAGAATTAAAAAATTAGCTGAGTGTGCTGGTGTGTGCCTGTGATCCCAGCTACTTGGGAGGCTGGGATGGGAGAATGGCTTGAGCCTAGGAGGCAGAGTTTGCAGTGAGCTGAGATCGTGCCTCTTCACTCTAGCCTGGGCAACAGAGGCAGATCCTGTCTCCAAAAAAAAAAAAAAAAATGAAGCAGTTGTTGGTCAGGACAGGACTGAAAACAGGGCTGACACACTCAGATGTGTCAAACGCCACTAATGCCAAAGGTGACAGAGACATTTGTTTTCATCAAAACATTCAAGAAAGTCGGACAAGGTGGCTCAGGCCTGTCATCCTAGAGCTTTTGGAGGCCAACGCAGGAGGATCATTTGAGATCAGGAGTTTGCGACCAGCCTGGGCAACATAGCAAGACCCCCATCTTTACAAAAAGTAAAATTAGCCGGGCATAGTGGCCCACACCTGAGGTGGGAGGATCCCTTGAGCCCATGAGTTTGAGCCTGCAGTGGGCTATGATTGCACCACTGCTCTCTACCCTGGGTATATAATGAGACCCTTCCCCCAACCAAAATCATTGAGAGCAGCTCTTGATGAGTGAACTGTACTTTGTGATCAGCAGTTCTGGGTAATAATTTCAGAGATGTCCTTTCAGCCCTTGGAGCTGATGCAGGACCTTAAACATGAGCGATGGTGGAGGAGGGAGGGTTGGGAAGGTGCACCAAGGTAGATGGAGAGTGTCCCTGGGGTTGGGCCAACTGGTGGTCCGTCTCTGGTCCAATGTGTTCACCTTGCCCCCGTCTGACCTTCTGCAGTCGGTACTCCAAGTTGAGTTTGACTCAGTGAGAGCTGCTCTCAGCTTTAACGGCCTTTCCCAAGACAGCCCTTGTTTTTATTCTAAAGCTGTAGTTCTCAACTGGGAGCAGTTTTGCCACCCCAGGGGACATCCAGCAGTGTCTGGAGACACTTTTGATTGTCATGAGTGGAGGAAGGGGTGCCACTGGTATCTTGTGGGCAGAGGCCAGGGGTGCTGCAGAACATCCTGCAATGCACAGAAGAGCCCCCCTCACGACACAGAATGACCCAGCCCGAGAGTCAACAGTGCAGAGGTTGTGGCCAGGTGCGGTGGCTCACGCCTGTAATCCCAGCACTTTGGGAGGCCAAGGTGGGAGGATCGATTGCTTGAGGCCAGGAGTTCAAGACCAGCCTGGCCAACATGGTGAAACCCCATCTCTACTAAAAATACAAAAATTAGCCAGGTGTGGTGGTGCATGCCTGTAGTCCCTGTTACTTGGGAGGCTGAGGCACGAGAATCACTTGAACCCAGGAGGTGGAGGTTGAAGTGAGCTGAGATTACATCGCTGCACTCCAGCCTGGGTGACAGAGCGAGACTCTGTCAAAAAAAAAAAAAAAAAAAAAAACCGAGTTAACAACTACTATTACTAGTATTAGTATTATTAATTTGTCAGGCTCACTGAATTTTCTCAAGGGCAAATCTGTGGCCAAATGTTGTTTTGGGGACCCAAGGCTCATAGCAGCAAAACAGCTTTCAGGTTTCCAGATCTGCCAGAGACTTAAATGTCCTGATGTGTGTTTTGTGTCTCAATGAGGGAAAGGGAATATGTAGCACCTTCCAAATGGATTTGACCTTGACTGCCCCACTGTTGGAAGAGCTTCTCAACCTCCCCGGCTCCACCCCAGCCCAGATATTTCAGGGAATTAGGGTTCCAAGGAGCATGCTATGGAAAACAGCATTCTAGCGTGAGTCCAAGCTTCTCATCCCCCATCTTGCTGCCTTTTGACCAAAGCAGATTTTGCACGTCGTAACTGTCAGAGACATGAAAGCCAGAGGGAAGCCAGCTTGCTCCAAGCCCTCCTTTTTTGGACAGAGACTGAATCTTTGCACTTGATCTTGTTTGTGTTTTTAAGTCTGAGGTTAGACAGGGTCCCGGGCAATGGAGATGTACGTGTCCTTTAATTTTTCTGCTGTATTTTTTGCTATTTTTTCTGACTTTTAAGGCAACTCATCAACATGGTAATTAGAGCCCACTTAGGGCCGGGCACAGAAGCTCATGCCTGTAATCCCAGCATTTTGGGAGGCCGAGGAGGGAAGATCACTTGAGGTCAGGAGTTTAAGACCAGCCTGGGCAACATGGTGAAACCCCAAAGAATACAGAAAAATAGCTGGGCATGGTTGCAGGTGCCTGTAGTCCCAACTATTTGGGAGGCTGAGGTGGGAGGATTACTTGAGCCTGGGAGATGGAAGTTACAGTGAGCTGAGGTCATGCCACTGCACTCCAGCCTGGGAGACAGAGCAAGACCATGTCTCAAAAAAAAAAAAAAAAAATAAAAAAATAGTCCACTTTACTTGTTATGGTGCTTAGAACAAATGAAACATTCTCCTATCCCTCTTGGGATGTAATTGGCTACCATCTGCACAAACTCTTAATTACTGCACAATAATATCAATATACTTAATGCTACTGAACTGCATTTAAGTGGCTGAGGTGGTGAATGTTAGCTGTATTTTACCACAAAGATAAGAGGGAAGGAAAATGAAGTGTACTTTACAACCAAAAAAGTCCACACACCGTGGGTGTGCAGCTTGATGAGTTTTTGAGAGGATATATGTATATATTTTTAGATGGGGGTCTCTGTCACCCAGGCTATAGTACAGTGGCATAATCATGGCTCACTGCATCCTCGACCTCCTGTGCTTAAGCGTTCCTCCCACCTCAGCCTCCTGAGTAGCTGGGACTGCAGGTGCACACTATCACACCCAGCTAATTTTTGTATTTTTGCTAGAGACAAGGTTTCACCATGTTGACCAGGCTGGTCTCAACCTCCTGGGCTCAAGTTATCCTCCTACCTCTGTCTTCCACTCAGGTAATTACTTAGAGATGGGTCTTGCTGTGTGTGGCCAGGCTGGTCTTGAACTCCTGGGCTCGTGATCCTCCCACCTTGGCTTCTCAAAGGCTGGGATTGCAGGCGTGAGCCATGTCACCTGGCCCAGCAGTTCAATGAATTTTCGGGAAGTGAACACTCATAGGGCTGGCATTCAGATGAAGATCTAGAGCATCAACCCTCTCCAGTCCCCGTCACGTTCTGTCCTTGCAATCACTGCACCCCCAAGGCTCATTCATTCCTTACCTGAGCTCTGTCACTGTGGATGTAGCCTGCCTGGTTTTGGACTTCAGTTCAACAGTCAGCCTGTGCTTTTTGTGACCACCTTCTTTTGCTCAAGCGTGTGTTGTGAGACGTCCTTTTTTGTGGTGTGGAGCTGTAGTTTACTTCACCTGATTCGAGTCCTATTTTGGGTGTTTGTAATGTGTCAGGCACTGCGCCAGGTGTCTTAAAGGATGGATTCCTTTATGGGCATCTGACAAGGCCACCCACCTTATGTGAAAGCAGAACCACACAGACTCCAGAATGAGATGCAGGTTCAGGTCCCGGCTCTGACGTTTCTGGGTTTTTTTTTTTTTTTTTTTGAAATGGAGTCTGACTCTGTCACCAAGGCTGGAGTGCAGTTGTATGATCTTGGCTCACTGCAACCTCCACCTCCCAGGTTCAAGTGATTCTCCTGACTCAGCCTCCCCAGTAGCTGGGGCTACAGGCACACACTCCTGGATAATTTTTAATTTTTGTATTTTTAGTAGAGACAAGGCTTTACTATGTTGGCCAAGCTGGTCTCAGACTCCTGAACTCAAGTGATCCACTCACCTCGGCCTCCCAAAGTTCTGGGATTACAGGTGTGGGTTATCACACCTGGCCTACTTGTGGTCAATCTTATTTCATCTTTATATCCTCCCATTTCTCTTATGCATCCTCCAGTTTCTTTCTCTCTCTCTCTCTCTCTCTCTCACACACACACACACAATCTGCTGCAACATCTTAAGAAACAAGACATTATCAAGGAATTATTGAATACTTTGTCGCATTTTCTATTATGCTGCCTGTTTAAACTAACCTTGGTTACACTATTAAAGGAACACGTATCGTATTGAGCCACTTCTGTGACTATGGCTGTCCAGAAATAAACATAATTAAAACATCCAACAGTAGTAAATGCTCTTGGTTAGGAATGAGAGAAGTGGCTTAGAGTCATAGGAAGTGGGAAAGGGTGTAGAAACAGAAGGTACTTGGTGTAGACCAGGGGTGTCCTATCTTTTGGCTTCCCTGGGCCGCACTGGAAAAAGAATTGTCTTGGACCACACATAAAATACGCTAACACTAATGATAGCCGATGAGCTAAAAAAAACCAAAAAAACAAAAAAAAACACACACAAAAAAATCTCATACTGTTTTAAGAAAGTTTATGAATTTGTATCGGGCCGCATTCAAAGCCATCCTGGGCCACGTGCAGCCTGTGGGCTGCAGGCTAGACAAGCTTGGTGTAGAGAGTTTCATCTAAACCTCATGGCAGCTCTGTAGGGCACTTATTAGGCCCCCAGTATTAACAGATGGTAAGTTTCAGTCTCAGAAATCTATGTGAGTCGCCCAGAAGCGTGCATTCTGCAGTGGCAGAGTCATGTTTGAATTTGCATCTTATTGCAAAATCTGGGTGTCTTTTCACGACTGCAGGTTATCTTACCTCTCAAGATGAGGCAACCAATCCAATTTTGCCAGCACCAATGAAATTGCAATTTATTTAAAGGCTCAGAAAGATCTTTTAGGCTAATGAAAATGCTCTATATTTATGAAATGTTTTCATTCTCTGTGGCTTTTTCTTTTATTTTTTATTATTTATTATTTATTTATTTATTTATTTTTTGAGACGGAGTCTCGCTCTGTCGCCCAGGCTGGAGTGCAGTGGCCGGATCTCTGCTCACTGCAAGCTCCGCCTCCCGGGTTGCCCCATTCTCCGGGCACCAGCCTCCCGGTAGCTGGGACCACAGGCCACGCCACCGCCCGGCTAGTTTTGTATTTCTTAGTAGAATGAGGGTTCCACCGTGTTAGCCAGGATGGTCTCGATCTCCCCGAGCCTTGTGATCCGCCGTCTTGGCCTCCCAAAGTGCTGGGGATTACAGGCTTGGGCATTTGGTACTGCTTTTTGAGACAGGGGTCACCCTGTCCTGCGCTGGAGTGCAGTGATGTAATCATAGCTCACTACAGCCTCAAACTGCTGGGCTCAAGCAACCTTCATGCCTCAGCCTCCTAGTAGCTGGGACTACAGGCACGCATCATCATGCCTGGCTGATTTTTTTTAAGGGATGGGATCTTGCTATAATGCCCAGTCTGGTCTTAAACTCCTGGGCTTAAGCAATCCTCCTGCTTTGGCCTCCCAAAATATGGGATTATATATGTGAGCCACTGCCAGCTTCTTTTCTTTCAATTATTTTTTAATCTATAGGTTCCTCTCCTTTTTGTTTGTATTTATTTGTTAAAGAAACAGAGTCCTGGCCAAGAATGGTGGCTCACACCCGTAATCTCAGCACTTTGAGAGGCTGAGGCGGGCAGATCACCCGAGGTCACGAGTTTGAGACCAGCCTGGACTATATGGTGAAACCCTGTCTCTACCAAAAATACAAAAATTAGCCAGGCATGGTGGTGTGCGCCTGAAATCCTGGCTACTCGGGAGGCTGAGGCAGGAGAGTCGCTTGAACCTAGGAGGTAGAGGTTGCAGTGAGCCAAGATCCCGCCATTGCACTCTAGCTGGGTGACAGAGCGCAGTCTCTCACCTTTGGGATTTTATTGCATTGTTTAACGTGCTCTCCTGTGCCTTGCATTTTCCATAGACAGGCATTAGATCTGGAGGTTTCATCACCTGCATCCCCCATCTCCATCCCCTTTTCTTTTTAGCAAGAATATGTCATTAGTGGTAATGGTACTTCCTGTGGTGTCCCATCTGCAGGCATGTAATGTTTATAATGTCTAGTCAGTGCCCTCTTTTTGTGATGGTAGGATTAATTAGTAGATTTAGGTAATGTCAGGTGGACCCGTCCCTTATAAAATTCCACAGCAGCTCTTCATCTGATATAGTCAGTCTTATGGTGGGGACCCTAGACCAGCATCATCATCACCCAGAAGTTGGTTAGAAATGCATATTCTTGGGCCCCATCCCAGTCCTGCTGACTCAGAAGCTAATGCACCAGGAAATGTGAGCCCCATTGGCCTAACGGTTTTAGCAATTACAGGTAGCCCTTGCCAAGAGCCAGCCTGCCGCCTGCCTGTCTGTCTGTCTTCCTGTCTTCCTTCCTGTCTTCCTTCCGGTCTTCTGGTCTTCCTTCCTCCCTTCCTCCCCTCCTGCCTTCCTCCCTTCCTGCCTTCCTCCCTTCCTGCCTTCCTCCCTTCCTCCCTTCCTCCCTTCCTTCCTTCCTTCCTTCTTCCCTCCCCCCCGCTCTCTCTCTCTTTCTTTCTTTCCTTGCAAAGTCTTGCTTTGTTATCCAGGCTGGAGTACAGAGGAATGATCTCGGCTCATTGCAACTTCCACCTTTGGGGTTCAAGTAATTCTCCTGCCTCAGCTTCCTGAGTAGCTGGAATTACAGGCGCACGCCCCTATGCCCGGCTAATTTTTGTATTTTTTAGTAGAGACAGAGTTTTGCCATGTTGCCCAGGCTGGCCTCAAACTCTTGACCTCAGGTGGTCTGCCCGCCTGGGCCTCTCAAAGTTCTGGGATTACAGGTGTGAGCCACTGCGCCCAGCTTGAGGCCTACTATTTTATTAGAGTTTTACAAACAGTTACATCCTAGTTTTATTGTTGTCCATGTATTCGCTGGAATTCTTCCATGTGGAAGGGAGTCTTTTTTAAGATAGGGTAAGTGGAGTCAGGGGCAGGACACTGTTGGTCTTACTATGAGCTAAGCCAAATGCAACAATGATGTTAAAATGCAGGAAGGCTTTTTTGTTAAACCTAGGAAAAAGCATGTTGTCTACCAGATCCGTATTTCTCTTTCTGGATATCTAAAGTGATTATTCAGATTTAGATAGGATTTCCTCATTTCTCTGCCTTTTTTTTCTTTTCTTACAATTTTTTTTTTTTTTAAGTCTTCTTTGTTGCCTGGGCCAGAGTGCAGTGGCGCGATCTCAGCTCACTACAACCTCCACCTCTTGGATCCAAGCGATTCTCATGCCTCAGCCTCCCCAGTAGCTGGGATTGTAGGTGCCTGCCACCATGCCCAGCTAATATTTTTGTGTTTTTAGTAGAGCATGTTTTAGCATGTTGGCCAGGCTGATCTCGAACTCTGGACCTCGAGCAGTCCTCCTACCTCAGCCCCCACAAAGTGCTAGGATTACAGGTGTGAGCTACCACTCCTGGCCACCACTTTTTTTCATCAGCTACTATATCAGGTCTCCCAGCAGAAAATCTCCTCTGAGCAAATCAGCTTCCAGGTTTGTTTTTTTGTTTTTTTGTTTTTTTGAGACCGAGTTTCGCTATTACTGCCCAGACTGGAGTGCAATGGCATAATCTTGGCTCACTGCAACCTCTGCCTCCTGGGTTCAAGTGATTCTCCTGCCTCAGCCTCCCGAGTAGCTGGGATTACAGGCATGTGCCACCACACCTGGCTACTTTCTGTGTTTTTAGTAGAGATGGGGTTTCACCATGTTGGCCAGGCTGGTCTCGAACTCCTGAACTCAGGTGATCCACCTGCCTCGGCCTCCCAAAGTGCTGGGATTGTAGGCATGAGCCACCGCACCCGGCTGCAGGTTTTTTCAATTAGTTTTTTAAATTATTATTGTCAGCCCTGAAATAAAAAAAATAGGGATTAGAATATCTGCCACTCCCATTCTGTCTTGCAAAATCTCCATCACCCAAAAGGTTGGGTTTCCGGAGTTGGCTGCTCAGCTCTAGGGATCCGGTAGTGGGACATGGGTCTTTATTCTGTCTCTGTGGAATCTGGGGCCCAAGCATGGGGATTATCAGTGAATTGAAAGGAGCTGTGAATTCCCTCCTGAAGGAGGGATGTCAACCGCACATAGATCCTGGTGGCCGTACGTCCTCACTTAGCCAGCAACTCAGTTCTTTGGAGCCCAGCAGCAAGAGGTGAAAGGGGCTGTGAGCCAGCGTTTCCAGGACAGCCCCTGCAGCTGTGGTCAGAGAGTCAGGAACAGGGGGCTGGACAGGCCTGTTGAGCGAGTTGTCTCTGTCCCTCTCCTCATAAACACATCTGCATAACAGGACAGATAACGTGAATCTATCATCAATGGGCTTCCCGTGTAGAGAGGACATCTAATAACCTAATCTTCCATCGAGAGAGTTCTCCTTTTCAATCTAGTTACCCTAAGGAACAATTCGTATAGAAAAGGCAGAATCAAGATTTTCACCTTTCCACTCCACTTTCTGTACCCATTTAAAAAATAATGCATTTGGGGCTGGGTGCAGTGGCTCATGCCTGCAATCCCAGCACTTTGAGAGGCCGAGGCTGGTGGATCACTTGAGGTCAGGAGTTTGAGACCAGTCTGGCCACCATGGTGAGGCCCTGTCTCTACTAAAAATGCAAAAATTAGCTGGGTGTGGTGGTGCGTGCCTGTAATCCCAGTTACTCAGGAGGCTGAGGCAGGAGAATCACTTGAACCTGAGAGACAGAGGTTGCAGTGAGCCAAGATTGCACCACTGCACTCCAGTGTAGACAACAGAGCAAGACTCCATCTCATACAATAACAACAACAAAAAAAATCATTTTGAACATATGGATTTAAATATATTTGTCTTTCAGCCCTTTTGGGGGTATTGGGGTGGTGGACGCTGTTTTTTTTTTGAGGCAGAATGCCATCATCGCCGGGCTGGAGTGCAGTGGCCGGATGCAGCTCACTGCAAGCTCCGCCTCCCGGGTTTCGCCATTCTCCTGCCTCAGCCTCCCAAGTAACTGGGACTACAGGCTTCCGCCATCTCGCCAGCTAGTTTTTTGTATTTTGCAGTAAGAGGCGGGTTTTCACCGTGTTAGCCAGGATGGTCTCGTCGCCTGGCGATCCACCGTCACCGGCCTCCCAAAGTGCTGGGATTACAGGCTTGAGCCACCGCGCCCGGCCTTATTTTTCTTATTGATATTCAAACTGGTCTAGATCTTGACCAGCTAGAACCCTAGTATAATATTTTGGTATGCAATTTTCTAGACTTTTAGAAATGTACACACAAGCATGTAAAATGAAGATAAATATTTTATGACAAATATTTTAATCAGCTTTATTGAGGCATAATCTATATAAAGTAAAACTCACCAACTTAAATTCACGTTTTTTAAAGTGTATAGCTTGAGTGAGTTTTTTCAACTTAAAAGCTTTATTTCTTAATTGACAAATGATCATACATGTTCATGGGGTCTATAATGGTTTTTTTAATTGGTTGGTTGGTTGGTTGGTTGGTTGGTTGGTTGGTTTTGAGACAGGTTCTCACTCTGTCGCCCAGGCTGGAGTGCAGTGACTTGATTACGGTTCACTGCAGCCTTGACCTCCTGGGCTCGAGCCATCTTCCCGCCTTAGCCTCCTGAGTAGCTGGAACCATAGGCATGTGCCACCATGCCTGGCTAATTTTTAATCTTTTGTACAGAGACAGAGTCTTCTTAAGTTGCCCAGGTTGGTCTCGAACTCCTGGCCTCAAGGGATCCTCCTGTCTCAGCTTCCCAAAGTGCTGGGATTACAGGTATGAGCCACTGAGTCCAGCTCTTAGTAACATTTTGATATTAATACGTATAATGTGTGGGGAGATAAGATCAGGGTAATTAGCACATCCATCATCTCAAGCAGTTACCATTTCTTTTATTTACTTTGCTACTTCCTATGTGATGACATTTATCTCTTTGTGTTGGGAACATTCAATGTCCTTCTAGCTCTTTGAAACTATGTAATATTTTATCGTTCACTTTAGTCGTCCTATAGGGATACAGAACATTCTTAATGAGTTTTGACAAATGTATACAGTCTTGTAAGCACCACCATAACCACGGCGGATGCTTTTACCACCCTGAAAGGTGGGGCCTCTCACCTCTTTTATACTTCTTTTGTGCCTCTTACCAATCAGTTCTTTTCCTTACCACTGGCAACTCTTTTTTTTTATTTGTTTGAGACGGAGTCTCACTCTGTCACCCAGGCTGGAGTGCAGTGGTGCAGTCTCGGCTTGCTGCAGCCTCTGCCTCCCGGGTTCAAGCGATTCTCCTGCCTCAGCTTTTCGAGTAACTGGGATTACAGGTGTGCACCATCATGCCCAGCTAAGTTCTGTATTTTTAGTAGAGATGGGGTTTTACCACATTGGCCAGACTGGTTTCAAACTCCTGACCTCAAGAGATTCCCCTGCCTTGGCCTCCCGAAGTGCTGCAATTACAGGTGTGAGCCACCGTGCATGGCCTCCACTGGCAACTCTTGATTGCCTGTCACCATAGGTAGGCATTTTCTATTTTGCTCTAACTTTTTTTTTTTTTTAGACTGAGTCTCATTCTGTCGCCCAGGCTGGAGTGCAGTGGGGTGATCTCAGCTCACTGCAGCCCCCACCTCCTGGGTTCAAGCAATCCTTTCGCCTCAGCCTCCTGAGTAGCTGGGACTACAGGTGTGTGCCACCACATCCCCATTAATGTTTGTATTTTTAGTAAAGATGGGGGTCTCACCATGTTGCCCAGGCTGGCCTTGAACTCCTGACCTCAGGTGATCCACCCAACTCGGCCTCCCAAGGTGCTGAGATTACAGGTGTGAGCCACGGCACCCGGCTGCCATTACTTTCAATCACAATAACCACACTTACTTTTGCACCAGCCTAATAGCTTTTCATATTGAAGGAATAATACAGCATGTGGCCTTTCTGATTTTTTTCACTAAGCATGATGCTTTTGAGACTCATTTATTTTATTGCATCATTTCTTTCCTTTTACTGAGTCATATTCCAATTATATACATTGGGTTGCTTGTTTGTTTGTTTGTTTGTTTTTAAGACATGGTCTCACTCTGTCACCCAGGCTGGAGTGCAGTGCCTTGATCTTGGTTCACTGCAATCTTGACTTCGCAGGCTCAGGTGATTCTCCCACCTCAGCCTCCCAAGTAGCTGGGACTACAGGTGTGCGCTACCATGCCTGGCTAATTTTTTGTATTTTTTGTAGAGACAGGGTTTTGTCATGTTGCCCAGGCTGGTCTCCAACTCCTGGGCTCAAGCAATCTGGGTAATTCTGTGTTTTATCATTTGAGGACTCTTATTTTGCAGTGAACAGTTAGACTTGACCATCTTCCCATATCAGCATGTGTAGACATACTTCCTGCTTCTTTTTTTTTTTTTTTTTTTTTTTGAGATGGACTCTCACTCTGTCCCCCATGCTGGAGTGTAGTGGCACTATCTTGGCTCGCTGCAACTTCTGCCTCCGGGGTTCAAGCAATTCTGCCTCAGTTTCCAAGTGGCTGGGATTACAGGTGCATGCCACCACACCTGGCTAATTTTTGTATTTTCATTAGAGACGGGGTTTCACCATGTTGGCCAGGCTGGTCTTGAACTCCTGGCCTCAAGTGATTCACCTGCCTCGGCCTCCCACAGTATTGGGATTACAGGTGTGAGTCACCTTGCCCAGCCCTACTTCCTGCCTCTTAACCACTGGGTAGTATTTCACGGTATGGAAATAGCATGGCTTATGTATCCAGCTCTATGTTGATGGACGTTTGTGTTGTTTGACTTTTGGTATTCTAGGCAATGACACACATCCCTTTTTGAAGGGCCTTTGGGTGGTCTCTGTTCTCTGACCACATACACAACACTTCAGGTCTTTGTACTTGGTGGGATGCTCTGCAGACCGAGTTCCTAGGCAGGGCAAGGTGAGTGGTTGATCTGTCTTCAGGGCTTAGTTGTGGTCTGATTCTGACCCTGTTACCTTATTCCACAGGGGACCAACAAGGCACCATGGCACAAAAGGGCCAACTCAGTGACGATGAGAAGTTCCTCTTTGTGGACAAAAACTTCATCAACAGCCCAGTGGCCCAGGCTGACTGGGCCGCCAAGAGACTCGTCTGGGTCCCCTCGGAGAAGCAGGGCTTCGAGGCAGCCAGCATCAAGGAGGAGAAGGGGGATGAGGTGGTTGTGGAGCTGGTGGAGAACGGCAAGAAGGTCACGGTTGGGAAAGATGACATCCAGAAGATGAACCCACCCAAGTTCTCCAAGGTGGAGGACATGGCGGAGCTGACGTGCCTCAACGAAGCCTCCGTGCTACACAACCTGAGGGAGCGGTACTTCTCAGGGCTAATATATGTGAGTATTGCTGGCAGTCAGGTACCTACTCCTGGCCTCATAAGGAAAGTAGGCATTAGAAATGTGTTGGGAGGGCCGAGTGCAGTGGCTCATGCCTGTAATCCCAGCACTTTGGGAGGCCGAGGTGGGCAGATCACCAGAGGTCAGAAGTTCGAAACCACGCTGGCCAACATGGTGAAACCCTGTCTCTACTAAAAATACAAAAAGTAGCCGAGCGTGGTGGTGTGCACCTGTAATCCCAGCTACTGGGGAGGCTGGGGCAGAAGAATTGCTTGAACCCAGGAGGTGGAGGTTGCAGTGAGATTGTTTTATTGCACTCCAGCCTGGGTGACAGAATAAGACTCTGTCTCAAGAAAAAAAAAAAAAGGAAATGTGTTGGGAGGCTGAAGGTTTGATCAAGGGAGATTGCAAGATGAGGTGGCATCATTCCAACGTGGCTTCACAGCTCAGCCCTTGAACAGGTTATTTCTCCTGTTGAAGCCTCAGTTTTCCCATCAGTAAAATGGGAATAATCACCCTCATTACAGACAGGGGGTGTGACAATCCCATGTTATCACATATGCCAAATGCCAGGATATATGACAAACTCTCAATAGATTTCCTTGGCATCGCTCTGTCCTTCCTTCCTCTTGAAAGTAAAGACCTCATAACCGCTTTGGAAAGGCTGGTTTATCTTGGCAGCCAGGTGGGTAGGAGATATGAGGATGTGGCTAGGTTGTAGGGAGGCCTTCCTTGTCACAGAGGGGAATGTTCAGATTGATCCTAGGACTCTTTTAGGTAGACTTGCAGATCAGAGTGGACTAGGGATGGCACAATATGGTAGCCACTGGCCACTCATGGCTAACTAAATTTAGATTTAAATTAATTAAAAGAAACATTAGACCAGGTGTGGTGGCTCATGCCTGTAATCCCAGCACTCTAGGAGGCCAAGGCGGGTAGATCACTTGAGGCCAGGAGTTCGAGACCAGCCTGGCCAACTTGATGAAACCCCGTCTCTACTAAAAATACCAAAATTAGCCGGGCATGGTCATGCACACCTGTAATCCCAGCTACTTGGGAGGCTGTGGCAGAAGAATTGCTTGAACCCAGGAGGCAGAGGTTGTAGTGAGCCAAGATTGTGCCATTGCACTCCAGCCTGGGCAGTAAGAGTGAAACTCCATCTCAAAAAAAAAAAAAAAATCAAAAAATTTATTGGCTGGATACATGGCTTCGCACCTGTAATCCCAGCACTTTGGGAGGCCAAGATGGGTGGGTCCCCTGAGGTCAGGAGTTCTAGACCAGCCTGGCCAACATAGTAAAACCCCGTTTCTCCTAAAAATACAAAAATTAGCCGGGCATGGTGGTATGCGCCTATCATCCTGGCTTCTTGGGAGGCTGAGGCAGGAGAATCGCTTGAACCCTGGAGACAGAGGTTGCAGTGAGCCAAGATCGCATTATTGTACTCCAGCCTGGGCAACAAGAGCAAAACTTCATCTCTAAATAAGTACATAAATAAAAGAAAATAAAAAATAACAAATTTATTTCTTTCGTTGTATTGGCCCTGGGTCAAGTAGTCAATAGCCACCTGTGGCTAGTGGCGGGCGTACTGCGTAGCATAAGTGCAGAATGTTCCCATTATCATAGAAAGTTCTGTTGGACTGCCTGGACTAGATGATTGGGGCTTGGAGTGTGACGTTGTGGGGCATGGGTCCATTGTGGGATTGGATCAACTCTCTAGCACAAGAAGGATATTGATATCCCCATGACGCCAGACCGGTGCACAGACGTTACCCAACCCAGCCTATGTCGATCTCTTCTCTCTGAAAGGGCTTTGCTCACCCTTGAGCAGGTTACCTCATGCCTCTGAAGCTCTGTTTCCTTTTCTGTAAAATGGATGCAAGAATAGAACTAGCCTCTTGAGAGCCGGGCGTAGTGGCTCATGCCTGTAATCCCAGCACTTTGGGAAGCTGAGTCAAGTGGATCACTTGAGCCCAGGAGTTTGAGACCAGCCTGGGCAACATAGCAAGACCCCATCTCTGCAAAAAAGAAAAAGAAAAAAAGAAAGAAAATTAGCCAGGCGCAGTGGTGTGTACCCATAATCCCAGCTACTCAGGGAGACTGAGGCAGGAGCATCACTTGAGCCCAGGAGTTCAAGGCTGCAGTGAGCTGTGATTGTGCCACTGCATTCTGGCCTGAGTGACAGAGCCAGACCTTGTCTGTTTTTTTTGTTTTGTTTTTTTTTTAAATAGTACTAGCCTCATGGAGTGGGTTACTCTAAAGACAAAACACTTAACACACTTCCTGCTGCATGTTAAGTGTAGGCACTGAAAATGTTAAGTGTTATTAGATGGGTTTTTGCTGTGGTCATGATCACTTTTGATTTTACTAGTCAGGTGTTCTTCTTCCATCACTTGGCGTCCTTCTGTCCCTTTGGTCCTGGTCTGTACATTTTGCCAAGTGAAAATTACAAAAAGCCCCTTGTCATCTCTAAAAATGTCCTGCACATTTTTTTCCTAATTAGGAAACTAAGACACGTTCACTATGGAACACTTGGAGAATTCAGAAAGCATAGCGAACGGAAAAATTAGTCCTTAACCAGAGACGCTGTGCATTGTCTCTTTGTGAGCCTGGTATATGTTTACATATTTAAAAGCCTATTGGGCACACAGTTTAGTGACTTGCTCTTTTTTCCGTTTGGAAATGCTCAGTGCTGACTTGTGTAATGTATCTCAGGCAGCCCCAAAGTTACCCCTTTTAAGGGGTAGTGTAGAATGTGTCATGGGGATAGGCCATTTTTCCACTGTTCTTATAGGCATTTCAGAAGGGGTTACGGTGGCTTTTTAAAGACTCAAATGGTAAGAGTGAGCAACTGAGCAACTCATGACTTTTTTTTTTTTTTTTTTGAGATGGGGGCTTACTCCATCATCCAGGCTAGAGTGCAGTGGTTCCATCATAACTCACTACAGCTTCCAAGTCCTGGGTTCAAGCGATCCTGTCACCTCAGCCTCCTGAGTAGCTGTGGACCACAGGCGTGCACCATCACACCTGGCTAATTAAAAACAAAAAAACAAAAAAAAACTTTTGTAGAGACTGGGATCTCACTAGATCGCCCAGGCCGGTCTCAAACTCCTGGCCTCAAGACATCTCCTGCCTTGACTTTTCATGGTGCCGGGATTACAGGTGTGAGCCACTGTGCCCAGCCATAACTATTGAATATGTTTTCCAACCCGAGTGCTGTACCTTGACACGTTTTATTTTATTTAACACAACATCCACTGAGTTGAAAATGTTTGCCCCTTTTAGAGGAGGAAGCTGAGGTGCAGTTCTGTAAGTGTATCTTTACCTTAAGTAGGGGACGTCTCTTGTCTGTGGCACTCTTTGTATGGAAATATTATTGATCTGGGGATGTTGGTATGTTAGACATTTTCTCTTTCTTCCTTCCCTTCCTTCTCTTTCTTTTTCTTGCTTTCTTGCTTTCTTTCTTGATGGAACTTCACTCTTGCTCCTCCAGCTGGAATGCAGTGGAGCGATCTTGGTTCACTGTAACCTCTGCCTCCCGAGTAGCTGGGATTGCGGGGATGTGCCACCATGCCTGGCTAATTTTTGTATTTTTAGTAGAGACGGGTTTCACCATGTTGGCCAGGCTGGTCTCCAACTCCTGACCTCAGCTGATCCACTTGTCTCAGCCTCCCAAAGTGCTGGGATCGCAGGCCTGAGCCACCGTGACCAGTCAGTATATCGGATGTTTCTAAAGAGGCCCATCTGTAGGGAGCTACAGGGAAAATTGGACTCTTTGGGGCCCAGGTCTTCCATCTAAGGCATATCATCTCCATCTAGGGAGTTTCAGGACAGACCTATGTATTCATCTCACCTGCTGTCCTCAAATAGAAATCAGAAAAAAACATAATAAGGGGCATATGAAGGTCCTGAGACTCAAAATATCTTCTGACAGCAGATTAAAAATAAATGAATCAAAGCTTCAAATTCCTGCTGTGCTTCTCTAGACAGATTAGATTAAAATCCTTTCAGCCTTGTGATGATGGCCCCACTCTTCTCTTGTTCCTTTCTGGTCAATTTAATTGCTTAATAGAAACCGTTGTCCATGACGGAGAAGATAAAGAAGGAAAGGGGCCGGGGTGGGGGAGCACAGTAAGTTACTCTCCCAGCTCATAATAGCAGCATGCATGACTCTTGTTAATAGGCGGGTGGTGAAGTGATGCCAGGTCCGTGGTCTGGCATGCATGACTTTGCCCTCTGTGATGAAGATGAACTTTTCTCCTCCATTCTGCAAGGCTCGTCTCAAACGATGGGCCTTTGAGAAGGTTCTGGCAGACCTCTTGTCCTCTTGGATCTAGAAGAGTCTATAGAAGCCAGAGGAGCTTGTCTCCTTATCTTAGAGATGCAGGTTCTGGGCTCAGCAATGTCCAATCTACCTAAACTGCTGAAGACCATTTGTGGCATACCTGGAGGGGAGCACAGCTTTGACGCCTGGTCCTAAGGGCCCCTTGGTCTTCTGAACGCTGTCTTTTGGCTGAGTTCCATCTGCCTTGAATTCTCTTTCTTTTTCTTCCTTTCTTTCTCTTTCTTTCTTTCTGTCTGTCTGTCTTTCTGTCTCTTTTTTTTTTCTTTCTTTTTCCTTTTTCTTTCTTTTGAGATGGGGTCTTACTCTGTTGCCCAGGCTGGAGTACAGTGGCATGATCTCAGCTCACTGCAACCTCTGCCTCCTGGGACTCAAGAGATCCTCCTACCTCAGTCTTCTGAGTAGCTGGGTCTACAGGCACGTAGCACCAAACCCTGCTAATTTTTTTGTGTTTCTGGTAGAGGTGGGGTCCCACTGTATTGCCCAAACTGATCTCGAACTTCTGAACTCAAGCGATCCGCCTGCTTCAGCCTCCCAAAGTGTCAGGATTACAGGCATGAGATTGCTCCACTGCACTCCAGCCTGGATGACAGAGTGAGACTCAAACAAACAAAAAAAAGATGAGGATGCTGAGGCTTAGATGTGCTCAGTCCCATAACTGGAAAGTGGGCAGAGCTGGGATTCAGACAAGGTCTGTGTGAGTCCAGGGGCAGGGTGACTACCCATGCAAAGGGCTTTTGGGGTGATAGGCTTAGAGCAGGAGGTGATGGTCGTGGGCTGGAGCCAGTGGGGACAGTGCCAGAGGCCTCTTTAGCTTTGAGGTAGACAAGCTTTAAGTGCACAGCAAGAAGGAATTGAACCTTTTATTATGATTCCTTGAGCACCTACTAGGTGCTAGGCTAATGATTACAACCTGCTAACACAGAGGTGTGATTTTTTTTTTTATTGAGTTAATACATCAAAACGAAAGAAATCTGTTTCTGGTACTGCTTGAAAAAGCAGAGGACCTGACACTCCAGAACGCAGGGTGTGAGGTAGCACCCTTTGTGAGATGGGCTTTGTGCTCTCTGCTTTTCCACAGACCCCACCACTCCCTGTCGTCTCCCAGGCCCTGGTAGCCGTTGACCATGGCACCTCTTTTGTTCACTCCCACACACCCTGCTTCACTCATGCCTTACCTGCTTTGTCTTTGTAGACAGTGGGGCCCTCCACCCTACACCAGACCTCTGGGGTTGGGAAAATCATGATCCAGAGCCAAGGTGGATGGGCCCCCCTGCTCCTTGGAACTCCAAGGCCACATCCCCGATCCATGAACCCCAAAGGACGTTTTTCCAGTTCTGGTTCTGCTTCTGGAATGCCCAGGCGGTCAGGAGAGGCCCTCCTTCCAAACTTTAGCAGGTGACCATTTTTCCGCCTTAAAGACCTGGCCCAGCAACCTTAGCCTACTCCGGAAGCAGTGTCTACCCAGGGACACAAGGAGCAAGCAGACTGAGCAGAGGCCTCCTGGGTGCCAGTCACTGCACTGGTCCCTGGAGGATAGAAAGACACTATAACTGCAAGCTGACCTTTGTTAAGCCCCAGGAATTAGCCCTTGTGATTTTTTTTTTTTTTAGATGGAGTCTCACTCTGTCACCCAGGCTGGAGTGCAGTGGTGCGATCTTGGCTCACTGCAACCTTCATCTCCTGGGTTCAAGCGATTCTCCTGCCTCAGACTCCTGGTAGCTGGGATTACAGGCACCCCCCACCATGCCCAGCTAATTTTTGCATTTTTAGTAGAGAAGGGGTTTCACCATGTTGGTCAAGTTGGTCTTGAACTCCTGACCTCAGATGATCCTCCCGCCTCCGCCTCCCAACGCGCTGGGATTTTAGGCGTGAGCCACTGCACCCGGCCTTCTGATCTTTCAAGTCATTATTGCTTCAAAGAACCTCCTCCAGTAATACAAGGATAATCTATGCAAAGACCACAGGAGAATATTTAAAAATAAGTATGGATTGCAAAAAGCAGCCTTCTTCCCTGGAGGCAAACATGATTCACAGGTTCATGTATGTACTCACACACACACACACACACACACACACACACAAAACAAACATAAGAAAAAGTCACTCCTTGTATGTTTTGCAGTTTGATTTTTTCCACTTAACCTACCTTACAGTTTTTTCTGTCTGTTCGTAACTATCAAGTCAGACTTTTTGACTAGGTAAGACATGCAAATATGAAATAAAATAGTGTATAAGGGAATATAGAACTTCCCCCTTCATTCCTATTCCTCGCCCTTCCAGTTCCCCTTCTTAGAGACACCATGGTTGCTGGTTACATATGTAGCCCTCCAGTGATGTTATTTATTTGTTTATATTATTTTTCGAGATGGAGTCTCACTCTGTCACCCAGACTGGAGTGCAGTGGCATGATCTTGGCTCACTGCAACAGCCCCCTCCCAGGTTCAAGCAATTCTCCTCCCTCAGCCTCCCAAGTAACTGGGACTACAGGTGTGTGCTACCTCGCCCAGCTACTTTTTGTATTTTTAGTAGAGACGGGGTTTTGCCATGTTGGCCAGGCTGGTCTTGATCTCCTGACCTCAGGCGATCCACCCACCTTGGCCTCCCGAAGTGCTGGGATTACAGGCTTAAACCACTGTGCCCAGCCTATTACTTTTTTTCTGATGAAGTCTCACTCTGTCACCCGGGCTGGAGTGCAATGGTGTGATCTCGGCTCCTGCAACCTATGCTTTCTGGATTCCAATAATCCTCCTGCCCCAGCCTCCCAAGTAGCTGGGATTACAGGTGTGTGCCACCACACCCGGCTGATTTTTGTATTTTTTGTAAAGATGGGTTTTGCCATGTTAGCCAGGCTGGTCTTGAACTCCTGACCTCAAGTGATCCACTCGCCTCAGCCTCCCAAAGTGCTGCAATTACAGGTGTGAGCTGCTCCATCCAGCCTCCAGTGATGTTTTACACACATGCAGCCACACAGCCCCTCGTGCACCCCTCCAAAATGGCAGCATAGGCCATGGCTGTTGTGCATCTCAATCTTTGGCCATTCATTCATGGTAGTAGAGAGACGGCCCCTGCACAGTCTTCCGCTATAGTGATGGACCATAATGATTAAGCCTGTCTGCTATTGGCAGGTATTTAGGTTGTTTCTAGTCTGTTTGCTCTTAAAAGCAAGGCTGCAGCACAAGAACATGCTTGGTGGACTGTGTCTGTCTCTAGGTTGGGTATTTAGAAAGCTGTGATATTGCACTGGAGCGTCATAAAGAAGGTGTGATTATCCATCACTTTATTGAGGAAGCTCAGGGCTAGGTCTGTATGCACAAGTCAGGTAAGTGATAAGGCAAAGCCAATACTCTCCCCAGGCCTGTGTTTCTTTTTTTTGAGACCGAGTCTCGCTCTATTGCCCAGGCTGAAGTGCGGTGGCACAATCTCAGCTCACTGCAACCTCTGCCACCTGAGTTCAAGCAATTCTCCTGCCTCAGTCTCCCCAGTAGCTAGGACTATAGGTGCTCACCACCACACCTTGCTAATTTTTGTATTTTTAATAGAGATGAGGTTTCACTGTGTTGGCTAGGCTGGTCTGGAACTCCTGACCTCAGGTGATCCACTCACCTTGACCTCCCAAAGTGCCAGGATTACAGGTGTGAGCCACTGTGCCCGGCCAGCCCTGTATGTTTGAAAGCCAGTGTTACTTCCCTCCCTTCCCTCCCTGTTCCTCATTTCTGCTGCAGGCCCTGGGAGCACCCCCTGCTCAGGGCTCTGTGACTGACCATATAAAGTGTCAGGGAGAAACTGGAGCTGCTTCCTAATACGGTCACAAAGAGGGAAATCCTGGGCCTGCAGCTGGGACCTGCTGGTGGCACAGGGCCCATGAGATGCCGGCTGGGACACAGGAGGCTGGGATGTTGAAACCTCTGAACTTAACCAGCTGGAGAGGGGCTAATGGGGCCAGAGAGGCAGAAACACAGCTAACTATGGTCAGGCTGGGTCGAGGTGAAGAAGTGGCTGAACAATGTGGGAGGAAGAGCCAGATGCTAAAGCCCCAAGTCCCCGCGTGAGATATGCGGCTGCCTGCCCCAGTCTTCCCTTCACTCCATCATCATACCCTGGCTGACTTGGAAAGCTTTTGCAGAACTCAGCAGAGGTTCAGATCTACCTGGAAGTATGGATTAAGTGCTTGCTCTGTGCATGGCACTGGCAGAGATGTCCCAAACAAAGAGGACGAAAGTCATATTCCTCTTTCAGAAGTTGGTGATGGAGCTGAAAAGACAGTGTGGTCCTTCCTTCTTCTTAAAAATTCACTTTATTCTTTTTTTTTTTTCTTTGAGATAGTGTCATTCTGTCACCCAGGCTGGAGTGTGGTGGCATGATCTCGGCTCACATAACCTCTGCCTCCTTGGTTCAGGCGACTCTCCTGCCTCAGCCTCCTGAGTAGCTGGGATTACAGGCATGAGCCACCACGTCCAGCTAATTTTTCTATTTTTAGTAAAGATGGGGTTTTGCCATGTTAGCCAGGCTGGTCTCAAACTCCTGACGTCAAGTGATCTGACCTCCTCCACTTCTCAAAGTGCTGGCATTAAAGGTGTGAGCCACCATGCCCAGCCTCTTCCTTCTTAAAAATTCGTTTCCTTCCCTCCCTTCCTCCTTCCCTCCCTCCCTCTGTTGCCCAGGCTGGAGTACAGCACCACGATCTCGGCTCACTGTAACCTCCACCTCCTGGGTTCAAGTGATTCTCCTACCTCATCCTCCCGACTAGCTGGGATTACAGGGCCCTGCTATCACACCTGGCTAATTTTTGTATTTTTAGTAGAGACAGGGTTTTGTCATGTTGGCCAGGCTGGTCTCGAACTCCTGACCTCAAGTGATCTGACCTCCTCAGCCTCCCGAAGTACTCGGATTACAGCTGACTGAGTTTCTACCCCATGCCTGGCACTGTGCAGGGTGCAGGAGATACAGTAATGTGCGTGTCACAGTCCAGGAGGTGACATTTAGGCAGAGCTCTAAAAGAGGAGAGGGAAACAGCTGTGGGAAGATGAGGGGAAAAGCATTCCAGGTGGAGGGAACAGCATATTGAAGGCTCTAAGGTACTAAGACTTTCTCTCTCATGAAATGAAGGGAGCATAGTAAGAGTCACTAAATAACATTGATTGAGCACCTACTACACACCAGCCGCCATGCTAAATGCTTTTCAGGCATTATCTCACAGCACACCTATGAAGGGCTTGTTAGTATGCCTCCGTGTTTTGTAGATGAGGATAAGTAAGACTCAGAGAGGTTAAGGGACTTGCCCAGGGTCACACAGCTAAGAAATAGCAGAGTGAAGGTTGAAATTCAAGTACCCCATACCCAGTTCTGAGCCCTCAACCACTGCCCTTTACTGCCTCAAAGTCAAGGACTTGAGTGAGGACCGGTTGGGCTGTAAATGATACCTACATTCAAAAGGGGCATGGCAGTGAGCATGGCCCCAGAGGAGCTGGAGATGGAGTCGAGACCTGAAGGAGGGTGGGGCTTGGTTGACCTTTGTCCAGATGACCACAGACTGGGCACTTGCTCTTTGGGAGGCTTGTCCTGGGAACTGGGGACATCAATGAATAGGAGAGAGCCACTGGCCTGGCTCAGTGCGGTCCACTGAGTACCTACTGCTGCAGTGCAAGGCCCCCAGGTCACAGAGGTGAAGTCAGGCTGTCCCTGCTCTCAGGAAGCTGTATCATTAATTTATTTCCCTGGTATGCATTTAGCAAGCATTTAGTTAGCACCTATTCTATACTGAGGCCTGTGCTGGGACTGAAGAGGAGAAAGGGGCTGGGGGGGTTCTCCGGCCTCAAGGTACTTGCAACTGGTGTTTGCAGGATGTGCGGGAGGGTCCTGGGTGATGGAATGGGGAAGAGGGGTGTCCAGGCAGGCGGTCCTCCACTCCCAGCCCCACCAGGCTGGATGTGGCTCCTGGGCTCCGCTTACCTCTCATCCTTGCTCTGCTTCTCCGTTTGGGTCCAGTGGAGCTGCTTGTACCAAGCTGCTTATAGTTCACCCCCACGGACCCTATGTCCGGTTTTTCTGCCCATGTCCCTGCTTTGTCTTGTCCTGAGCTGGTTAACACCTCGTTGTCCTTTAAGACTCAGCGCTGGGAATACCTCCCCACGTGGAGGTTTCCCTCACCACCCCCAGTATGGGTTAGGGCCTTCCCTTCCTTGTTCCTATCGTTCTCTGTTCTTAGGACGTGTTTTCATGTACTTGTCTCCCACTCTGATCTAAGTTCTTTAAGGACAGGAGGTATCATTGATTTCTTTGTATCCAGCCTCTGACACAGACGTGGTATATAGTAGGTTCTCAGTAAATGGTTGATGGCTATTTAGACAGGCATATGTTGACTCATTCATGCTCCTTTTAGGGGATGGTGAGAACCTGTGTCTCCATCAATCCTGTTTCTTTTTTTTTTTTTTTTTTTGAGATGGAGTCTCCCTCCGTCACCCAGGCTGGAGTGCAATGGTACCACCTCGGCTCACTACAACCTCCACCTCCCAGGTTCAAGTGATTCTCCTGCCTCAGCCTGCCGAGTAGCTGGGACTACAAGCATGCGCCACCATGCCCTGCTAATTTTTTGTATTTTTGGTAGAGATGGAGTCTTGCTGTGTTGCCTAGGTTGGTCTTGAATTCCTGAGTGTGAGCAGTCTGCCTTCCTTGGCCTCCCAAAGTGTTGGGATTATAGGTGTGAACCACTGCGCCCAGCAATCCTGTAACTTTGAAGAATATCATTCCCCTGCAGCACCCCCAGACACTACATACCATTGTCCCTTAGCAGACTGAGCCCTGGAAGGACCTTCCCACTCTCTCTTTTTCTTTCTTTCTTTCTCTCTTTCTTTCTTTTCTCTTTCTCTCTCTCTCTCTCTCTCTTATTCTTTCTTTCTCCCCTCTCTCCCTCCATCCTTTCCTTCCTTTTCTTCCTTCCCTTCCTTCCTTTCCTCCCTCCCTCCATCCTTCCCTCCTTCCCTCCCTTCCTTCCTTTCCTTCCCTTCCTTCCTTCCTTCCTTCATTTCTTTCTTCCTTTCTTTTGAGAAGAAAGGAATGGTCTAACCGTGTCACCCAGGCTGAAGCGCGTGGCACAATCATGGCTTACTGCAACCTCAACTTGCCAGGCTTCAGCAAACCTCCCACCTCAGCCTCCCACATGGCTGGGACTACAGGCAAGTGCTACCATGCCCAGCTAATTTTTTAATTTCTTATAGAGATGGGGTCTCACTGTGTTGCCCAGGCTGGTCTTTCTGGTTCAAGCAATCTTCCTGCCTTGACCTCCCAAAGTGCTGGGATTACAGGTGTGAGCCACCGCACCCGGCCAGACTTTCCCACTCTCTAATTGGCTCCAGCCCTTGACTAAAAGCCCCTTGAGGGCAGGGACCCTGTGGGTTTTTTTTTTTTTTTTTTTTTTTTTTTTTTTATGTTCTAATGTAGTCCCAGCACCTTTTGCATGGCATCTGGGACATACAGAATGAATGAATGAACGAATGAACAAACAAACGAACGAATGATCAATAGTTTCTTTTTCTGTCGGATGGGCCTAGGCTGGATAGCATAACGGACCATGCTCATACCTGGGGGTGGGCCAGGCTGGGCTTGGTGCTGCCAGGATCTTCTTTGGTGACTTTGGTCAAGTCACTTAAGTCTCTGTTGCTTGGTTCACCCTAATTGTAACTGAGAGATGGATCTCTAGTCCTCCCTAAGTCGCTTACAGGGAAGAGGATATGCTTTATGGCCGTCAGAGTCTGGGGCAGTACTGATGTTTATCGTTTGGGGAAAGCAGTTCCTGTGAGATGGGTTGGAGCCTGTCTCCTGAACTGTGACCTCAACCATGGGAAAATCTAGTATCCAGTAAGGAAAAATCATGACGATACTGTCTCACCACGTACAGCATGGCATGACTCCTCCTTCCCTGATCTGATTATTTTCAGATGCTCCTATTCACCCGGCAGGACAGGACTGCTATTTTTTTAAATGGTAAAGTGCATATAACATAAAATTTACCGTTTTAAACGTTTTAAAGAAATCAGTGCCATTAAGGGAATTCACAATGTTGTACAGCTATCAATTTCAAGACAGGGTCTTGCTGTGTCACCCAGGGGCTAGAGTGCAACGGTACAATCATAGCTCACTATAACCTTGAGCTCCTGGGATCAAGCAATCCTCCTGACTCAGCCTCCCAGGTAGCTGGAACTACAGGTGCTCACCACCATGGCCAGCTACATATATATATATATATATATATATTTTTTTTTTTTTTTGTAGAGATGGGGTCTGGCTGTTGTTGCCTGGGCTGGTCTCAAACTCTTAGCCTGAAGCAATCCTCCCACCTTGGCCTCCCAAAGTGCTGGGATTACAGGCATGAGCCACTACACTTGGCTCCAGAGCATTTTTGAAGCCCCCAAAGGAAACCCCGTGCCCATGAGCAGTTACTCCTCACTTCCCCCCTCTCTCCAGCCCCTGGGAACCACGAGTCTATTTTCTGTCTCCGTGGCTTTGCCTACTCTAGACGCTTCATATAAATGAGATGATATAGTACATGACCTTGCGTGCTTGGCTTCTTTCACTAGGCGTATTTTCAAGCCTCATCCACATCGGAGAGCTCGTGTCAGTGCTTTGATCCTTTTTAGGCACGGCTGTGTTTGTCTCTGTTTTACAGATGGGGAAGGTATTAATGGTCAGGAGCAGGCACTCTGGGGTAAACAGGAGTTCTAGTTCTCAACTTTCCTCCAGCTGTGTAATCTGGTGACAACCTCACCACGCCTCACTTTGCCCTCCTGTCAAATGGGCAGTGGGGAAATCACTGTTACTGAGTAGTTGTGAAGATTCCATAAAGTGGCCGGGCGCGGTGGCTCACGCCTGTAATCCCAGCACTTTGGGAAGCCGAGGTGGGCGGATCACGAGGTCAGGAGATCAAGACCATCCCGGTTCACACAGTGAAACCCCGTCTCTACTAAAAATACAAAAAAATTAGCCAGGCGTAGTGGCGGGCACCTGTAGTCCCAGCCACTCAGGAGGCTGAGGCAGGAGAACCACGTGAACCTGGGAGGCAGAGGTTGCAGTGAGCGGAGATTGTGCCACTGCACTCCAGCCTGGGCGACAGAGTGAGACTCTGTCTCAAAAAAACAAAAACAAAAACAAAAAACCCATAAAGAGATGCCTCTGCCATCTTCTAGAGACTGAGTCACTGGAGTTTCTTCTTAGATATGGACATTGGGAGGTCCCAGAAAGAGATCAGAGGGTGGTGGGAGAAGAGAGAGGTTGGAGGATTATTACCTTTTCCTCCCTCCCTACTGGAACATGGTTTTTGCAGGTGTGTTTCTGAATGGCTGCAGCTCCCTCTGGACAGCCCCTTTTTAGGGCTGTGTGACTTTCTATGTCTCCAATGTTCAGTTAATGACATTCCCTCTCTGGCTGGGTGCAGTGGCTCCCGCCTGTAATCCCAGCACTTTGGGAGGCTGAGACAGGCACATCGCCTGAGCTCAGGAGTTCGAGACCAGTCTGGGCAATATGGTGAAACCCTGTCTCTACAAAAAATAAAATAAAATTACCTGGGCATGGTTGTGCACACCTGTGGTACCACCCACTTGGGAGGCTGAGGCGAGAGGATCACTTAAGCCTAGAAACTCAAGGTTGTAGTGAGCCAAGATCACCCCACTATACTGCAGCCTGGGCGACAGAGCAAGACGCTGTCTCAAAAAAAAAAAAAAAAAAAAAAAAAAAGTAGTAAACAACATTCTCTTCTGTTCTTGCTCTTCAGACTTAACTGCTCCCATCACTGGTTGGGTTCTTTAATTCTGCACACATATCTGTAAACAGTCTCTTTATTAAATGTTCTTGAGTTAATATCTTAAGTGTGCTGTTCACTTTCTGTGCCACCTGTTAAATGATGAGCATTTCATATGATTGAGCATTTAATCGGCCAAAAACAGATCCTGTGTAGTGCTTAGTTTGGTGCCCGACACATAGTAAATGTTCAATGAATGGTGGCTGTCATTTAAGCCAGTGAGGTCCAGGGAGGTAAAGTGACAGTTCAGGGGAGTGGAACTGAGATTCGAACCCAGAGGTCTTCCAAACTCCACAGTTTCATCAGGTGCAATGGCTCACACCTATAATCCCAGCACTTTGGGAGGCTGAAATGGGAGAATTGCTTGAGCCCCAGAATTCGAGACCAGCCTGGGCAACACAGTGAAACCCATGTCTCTACAAAAAATACAAACATCAGCCAGGCCTGGTGGTGCCTGCCTGTAGTCCTGGCTACTCGGGAGGCTGAGGTAGGAGGATCACCTGAGTCCAGAAAAATCAAGGCTGCAGTGAGTCATGTTCACACCACTGTACTGCAGCCTAGGTGACAGAGTGAGACCTCATCTCAGAACAAACACAAACCCCCCTACAGTTGCAAAATATAACATAGGCAGCCTGGAAACCCACTATCGCCCTTTCTCCTCTTCCCCCATACCTGGAATACCAGAGAGGCCCAGGGTTTCCTACTAAGACTCCAAGCTCCAGTTTCCCCATCTCTCAAATGAGAATATTGAGTGCTTTTGTGAGATCTGTCTTCCTGGAGGAGGTCTGGAAGTAAGCTGGGTTCTCTGTCTGCAGACATACTCTGGCCTCTTCTGCGTGGTGGTCAACCCCTATAAACACCTGCCCATCTACTCGGAGAAGATCGTCGACATGTACAAGGGCAAGAAGAGGCATGAGATGCCGCCTCACATCTACGCCATCGCAGACACGGCCTACCGGAGCATGCTTCAAGGTGAGTAAACCCAGCAAGGGCTGCACGGGGCCAGCTCCAGGGAGCCCCTCCTGTCCTGCTTGTCTGCAGTTCTTGCCAGGAATGTGGAGTTTGGCAGGCGGTGCGAGGGACCAGGAGTCCTGTGGCTGAAAAAGGGAAAAAGCAAAAGGAACATCTGTGTTTGCAGCCTGGGAGGGTGAGGGACAGCGGAGAGCTTGGGCAAATACGGGCATGGACCTGCTCCAGATCCGGCTCTGGGGCCCACTGCCCAAGGGCCCTGCCGGACCAGCCATCTGCAAAGGATGGAAAGAGGGTGGGGAACAGCTCTGGGGCTGAGCCATCATGGTCTGTGTTGCCACCTACCCGTTCCTCAACCCCTGTGGGACTGTGGGTAAATATCCTTTCCTCTTCAGCCTCAGTTTCCTCATCTGTCAAAAGGGGTGATAGTCTGTATCTTGTAGCTTCTTGTGAAGATTGTTAATGCTGGTTTTTCCAAACTTAAGACTTGTGCCTACTACCTTCATGTTTATATGTTACTATTTTTACTATTATTTTATTATTTTTGAGACAGGGTCTCACTTTCTCACCCAGGCTGAAGTGCAGTGGTGAGATCTCGGCTCCCTGCAACCTCCGCCTCCTGGGCTCAAGCAATTCTCCTGCCTCAGCCTCCCAAGTAGCTGGGACTATAGGTGTGGACTGCCATGTCAAGCTAATTTTAAAAAGGTTTTTTTTTTTTTTTTTTTTTTGAAGTGACAGGATATTGCTATCCTGATTGGTCTTGAACTCCTGGCCTCAGGCGATCCTCCCACTTCAGGCAAAGGGTACAAGAAGCCCCAAAAGTCACACCCCCTCTAAAAGGGCACCAACAGGTGGGAACCCAGGGATCTGAGCTGGGAGTTGAGAGGAGCCCAGTTCTGGAAGTTCTTGAGGCAGGAATCCAGGTGTGCATGAGAGATGCCACGACCCCGCCCCCAAGGTAGAGGCTCAGGTATAAGTGCCCGGACTTTCTGACAGTTAGCCGGACTCCACAGGTAGGACCAGAACCTTGGCCCCTCTAGGCAGGGCCTGCCATTACCTCCAACGACCAGCAGGTGGAGCCTTGCAAGGACAATCTTGGAGATGTAATCTCTGGTTGTAAAGTGACGGCTCCTGGAGTTAGGTATCTGTCTTTGTATTAAACACACAAACACACACACATTCTTTGTGGTCTCCCTTGACGGAAGAGTATTTACAAAATGGTTCGTATACATCTTTGGGAAGCTGAGCATCACAGACCTCAGTGTTCCTATCATTTGGGATATTTGGTTGCAAGTAAGATAACACCTAACTAACGTGGCTTAACCAGTAGGAGTTAATTGCCTCATATAACAGGAAGCCTAGTGGCTGATTTCAGGGTTGACTTTCTTAGGATTTTTCTCAGCTTCTTCCTCTTGGTCACAAAGTGGTAGCCATAGTTCCAGATATCATATTTTCATGTGATAATATCCAAAAGCATGAAGGAAGTGGAGGATAAGGTTCTTCTCCTGTGTCTCTTTTTTTTTTTTTTTTTAAATCAGGGAGAAACTTGGTCATATGCGAACCCCTAAAGCAATCACTGGCAAAGGGGACTGGAGTGTTTATGATTTGTTTGAACCATTTCTGGTTCTTTTTTTTTTTTTTTTTTTTTGAGACAGGGTCTCACTCTGTTGCCCAGGTTGGAATGCAGTGGCATGATCTCAGCTCACAGCAACCTCTGCCTCCCCTGTTCAAGTGATTCTCCCACCTCGGCCTCCAGACTAGCTGGGATTACAGGTGTGTGCCACCATGCCTGGCTGATTTTTTGTACTTTTAGTTGAGACCGGGTTTTGCCTTGTTGGCCAGGTCTCGAACTCCTGACCTCAAGTTATCTGCCTGCCTTGGCCTCCCAAACTGTTGGGATTACAGGCATGAGCCACCATGCCTGTCAATTCCTGGTTCTTTTCTGGAGCCGAGGGAGGTCCCGCTAAGCACATTTTAATCTAAATACCAAAAAGAAAGAAAATTCTGTTAGCAAAGAAGGAGGGGAGCGACAGATGGGTAAGCATTTCTACAGTGCTCTCAAAAAATTTATTTGTAACTTTAAAACGTCTTTAAGATTGTATATCCATTCTAGAAAAACTTAAACATATATTTAAGTAAAAGAGAACTTGCTGGCACCTATGAGTCTATCATCCAAAACTCATCACTATTAACATTTTGTTATATGACCTTTCATTACACTAACTGAGCTAAATGACATGAAATGAAGGAAATTTTTACTGTCTGAAGATAATTTGTTCCAGAAAAAGATCACAGAGACCAAAGTTTCACTGTAGATAGTATGTGTGTGGAGGAGGGAAAGAAAGTGGGCACAATATTTGACTGAACTTGAAAAATGACATTGCAGGCTGGGCACAGGGGCTCATGCCTGTAATCCCGGCACTTTGGGAAGCCCAGATGGGTGGATTGCTTCAGGTCATGAGTTTGAGACCAGCCTGGGCAATATGGTGAAACCCTGTCTCTACAAAAAATACAAAAACTACTTTGGTGTGGTAGCACATACCTGTAGTCCAGCTTCTCGGTACGCTGAGGTGGGAGGATCGCTTGAGACCAGGAAGTAGAGGTTGCAGTGGGCTGAGATCACGCCACTGCACTCCGGCCTGGGTGAGAGAACCAGACCTTGTCTCAAAAGAAAAGAAAAGAAAAACGACATTGCAAATTATAAAAGTAGGTTAATTTCATCTTACATGTAATAAGAATTTTATTTTAATGACAAGTAGGTGCTAATTTGTAGATTCAGTGTAAAATAAATTAAGAGTAAATTAAATTAAGAGTAAAATAAAATAAATAAATTTTTTCCATAACTTTTTTTGGGGTGAGGGATGAAATCATGTGAGAGTGTAAAACGACATTCTTCATGTCATGCTTGACTTCCGCAGCCTGAGCTAAAGAGGATCATTCTTACAGATTTATTTGATGGGTTACCAGTTTTCCTAAGGGCTTCTTTTACTTCTTTGGTGTTTAAGTCTCTCAAAGCCCCTGTGGTCTTAGCGTACGTTCAGCTGTAAATTGCCCTGAATCTTTTTCTTTCTTTTATCTTTCTTTTTTCTTTTTCTTTTTTTTTTTGGATGAAGTTTCCTTCTTGCTGCCCAGGCTGGAGTGCAGTGGCGTGATCCCAGCTCACTGCAACCTCCACCTCCTGGGTTCAAGCAATTCTACTGCCTCTGCCTCCCAAGTAGCTGGGATTACAGGCATGCGCCACCACACCTGGCTAATTTTGTATTTTTAGTAGAGATGGGGTTTCACCGTGTTAGCCAGGTTGATCTCGATCTCCTGACCTTGTGATCCACCGCCTTGGCCTCCCAAAGTGCTGGGATTACAGGCATGCACCATCATGCCCGGCTAATTTTGTATTTTTAGTAGAGATGGGACTTCACCATGTTGGTCAGGCTAGTCTTGAACTCTGAACTCCTGGCCTCAGGTGATCCACCCGCCTTGGCCTCCCAAAGTGGTGGGATTACAGGCGTCACCACTGCACTCGGCCCCTGAATCTTTTTTTGGCCTTTCCAAGGCCGCTGACTTTGCCAGTCACTGCACCTTATTTTGCAGAGCTGCCACTTTGTTTTGTGTTCGTATCATGATGGTGGATATTGACACTCAGTAATTGGCAAGGTGAAGCCATTGAATCGTAGGTGGCGGAGAAGGAGGTTTTGGTGGAGTTTGATAGCTCATGTCGTCATTGAAGAATATTTTTGTGTTATGGGGACTTTTGCTTTCCTAGACCAGCAGTCCCCAACCTTTTTGACACTAGGGATGAGTTTCATGGAAGTCAGTTTTTCCATGGACCACAGGAGAGAGATGGTTCGGAGTGACTCCAGTGTACTACATTTATTGTGCACTTTATTTCTATGATTACGTTGTAATATATAGTGAAATAATTATACAACTCACCATAATGTAGAATCAGTGGGAGCCCTGAGCTTGCTTTCCTGCAACTAGATGGTCCCATCTAGAGGTAAGGGAGACAGTGGCAGATCATCAGGCATTAGATTCTCATAAGGGGCACACAGCCTGGATCCCTCACATGTACAGTTCACAATAGGGTTTGTGGTTCTATAAGAATCTAATGCCGCCTCTGATCTGACAGGAGGCAGAGCTCAGGTGGTAATTGGAGTGATAGGGAGTGGCTGTAAATACAGATGAAGCCCACTACTCACCTCCTGCTGTGCAGTACCAGTCGGTGGTACAGTGGTTTGAGACGCCTGCCCTAGACCACCTCTTAACTGTGGGGCAATGTTGTAATTGACAAGGACACCCTGTTTTCATGTATTTGATTCCTCGTGGGCTCTAGGTTTTAACACAAAATTGCATGCTCAGCTCTCTGAAACTGCTTAGAAATGTTCACTTGACACGTAGTAAGCTCCAGTAGGAAATGACATTCATGACTGAGCACAGCAGCATGTCTCCAGTCCTAGCACTTTGGGAGTCCCAGGCAGGAGGACCACTTGAGGCCAGGAGTTAGAGACCAGACTGGGCAACACAGTGAGCTCTTGTCTCTACAAAAGAAATAATTAGCTGGCCACAGTGGCATGAGTCTGTAGTCCTAGTTACTGTGGAGGCTGAGGCAGGAGGATGACTTGAGCCCAGGACTTCAAGAATGCGGTGAACTATGATCATGCTATGGTACTCCAGCCTTGGCAACACAGTAAGACCCTGCCTCAAAACAAAGAAAGAAAGAAAATAACAACCATGAGTACACACATCCATAAAAGATAAACTCTTAATTTAAATGTTAACCAACAGCTGCTGTGCACTCATCTATTTTGGCATGACCTGGTGCTTTCTGGCAAATCATTGATGGTGGACTCCAAAAATAAAAAGAATCTCAAAAACCATAGAGAAAAATTTAAACTTGGGAAGAGTTCTGTTCATCTGCTTAATTTTTTCCCCCATTTGCTTAATTTTTCCCCCATTCCCAAGTAGGAAATTGTTTTTTGTGAAGAAACATGTAGGCCCAGTGTGTTGACTCCATTGATAAATGGCACTGCCTCATTCTGTTAAGTCACTGGGCTGGGATCCACACAAGCTTACCGTGAAGGTGGAAAGGGAAAGCTAGCACACGTGGCTTCTTCCTTGAGTTCTTCATGGAAAAGATGGGGTGTGAAAAGGTGGGACTGAGGAGGGATGGGTAACACACATGCACTGAATATAAGATGAAGCATTGCAGTTGTGTCACATGGACAGTAAATTCCTGAGGACCCATAAACTGCATCCTTCTCTGCATGTCCATCATTGTGTCTCCAGCACATTTTCTGGTGCCTGGCACATAGTAGCTGCTCAGCTAATATTTGTTGAATGAATGAATTATTTATAGAAAAGAACCTACCAGGGTCAGGATGGATGGGGTGGGTTATTTGGCAGAGGTGGGGCTTTATAAGCCTCGAAGAATGGTTTGCTAAGATGAGAGAAAGGGGACAGGGATGGCTTTTATGTAGGGGTGAGAATGGATATGATGAGTGTGGGAGGAGCCAGTTTAGAGGGGTTGACTAGCATACTGTGGCAGGAAGCTCAGAGCCAGAGCTCAGCCCTTTGCTGCCTCACAGGAGTTGGGAATATGGGAGGGACTTTCTAAGAGATGCTTTACAAGATGGCATCCTCCCAAATGGAAGCCAAGCCCCTTGGGGGTAGGGGGAAGAGAAGCCAATATTTAAAATATGTATCTTATATCTGCATATGCATAAATTATGTCATGTTTATTTTTTTAAATCTGCCCCCTCTTTTTTTTTTTTTGAGGCAGAGTCTCGCTCTGCCACCCAGGCTGGAGTGCAGTGCTACGATCTCAGCTCACTGCAACCTCTGTCTCCTGGGTTCAAGCGATTCTTGTGCCTCAGCCTCCCGAGTAGCTGGGATTACAGGCACACACCACCATGCCTGGTTAATTTTTGTATTTTTAGTAGAGATGGGGTTTCGCCATGTTGGCCAGGCTGGTTTCGAACTCCTGACCTCTAGCGATCTGCCCGCCTCGGCCTCCCAAAGTGCTGAGATTGCAGGCATGAGCCACTGCGCCTGGCCGTGGTTTGATTTTGGAAAGATGATAGATAAAAATTCAAAAGGTGAACTTCTCCCTTCAACCCTTGTGCATTAGACCCTTAGCTTCCCTCTCAAGAGACAATTATGATTTCTATTGTATGAGGTTTTCTTCTAGAGATATTTTTGCAAGTATAAGCAAATAGGTATCTATTTTCTTCCATAAGATTTCCCTACAAATACTAGCATTCCATATATATACAGTTCTATATTTTGCCAGAGGGTGTTACATATCAGTGCATACAGGAATTCCTTGTTCTCTTTTTTAAAAAATTGGTTTTTATTTTTGTTAAAAGTATTCATGCAAATGGCTTACAGTCAAGTAATTTTTGAAGGCTTGTTAAGAAAAATAGCCATCCTCTGCTACTTCTCAAACTCCTTTAATTGATTTTTTTTTTGTATTTACTGCCATATCATTTAAAAAAACACTTGATCATAGTGCTGCTATCTTAATTTTCTTTTCAGTTTTAGGTATCATCTGTTGACTTTCCTCCATGAAAGATGAAATGTAGCTCATTCACCCCCTGGATTTGCCCCTACTTCCTTGTTCCAACACATATGCCTTATCTCATAGAGTCCCAATATAATTTTATCTTAGTTTTGACAAACTCAGTGTTCAGAGTTTCCATTATTATGACTATGTAATGCTATCTAGAGTTTACATTATTATGATTATGTAGATGTTATTCAAAGCTGAGCTTTGCACTGCTTTGTGACTACTTTTCTTTTTTCTGTATGACTTTTCTTTTTCCTGGAGTTAGCAATTGCCTTTTTTTTCCTCCCAACCTTGTTTTTCATGTACTTAACCACCAATTCTGCCCCAAATCCTCCTTCTAAATGTGTTAATCTCCTTTTAATATGTCCAGAAATGTATTGGGGATCATATTGATATCATCTCCTTGAAGGTGATTTCTACTATAGCCTTCTGATCTGCCCTGGCTTTCTCTACAGCTAGTAGCTGTCATGTAGGATCTTTTTCACCATCCTTGAAATTCCCTGTAATGCTTTCATAGTGGATTCCTTATTTCCCAGTTTTCATGTCTTCCTGTTTCTTGCTTTACTCTCCAGCTTAGATCAAGCACTTCGTCCAGTAGCTTCTCAAGAAAGGATGTACGTGATCGTGAGGCATTGAGAACTTGCATATCTGAGAGGCTGGATGCTTCTCTAACACTTAAAGGATAGTTTAGCTGGGTTTAAAATTTCAGGCAAGAAAGTTGTTTTCAGAAAGTTATAAATAACTTTCTTGCCTGAGCTTTTTAAGGCATTTGCATTGTTGCCTTCTAGTTTCAGTTTTGAGAAAATGAAACCCAATCTGATTCATGTGTGTGAGTGTGTGTGATTATATTCACCTTCCTGGCTGAGAATATTCTTGATCCTTTGTACGTGAATGGTTTTTGTTTTTCCTCCTTCTCTAGAAGCTTTTAGACTGTCTTCATTCCCCCCGCCGCCATGATAATGGGACTTTCTATGAGTCCATTTTTTTTTTTTTTTTTTTTTTGAGACGGAGTCTCGCTCTGTCACCCAGGCTGGAGTGCAGTGGCCGGATCTCAGCTCACTGCAAGCTCCGCCTCCTGGGTTTACACCATTCTCCTGCCTCAGCCTCCCAAGTAGCTGGGACTACAGGCGCCTGCCACCTCGCCCGGCTAAGTTTTTTTTTTTTGTATTTTTAGTAGAGACGGGGTTTCACTGTGTTAGCCAGGATGGTCTCGATCTCCTGACCTCATGATCCGCCCGTCTCGGCCTCCCAAAGTGCTGGGATTACAGGCTTGAGCCACCGCACCCAGCCTCTATGAGTCCATTTTTATCCATTATGCTGGACACATAGTGGCCCAATTAATCTATAAACTTGTATCCACAAATTCTGGGAAATTTTGAAAATTATTTCTTTGATGCTTTCTTTCTCCCTGTGTTCTCTGTTTCTTTTTCCTAGAAGTCTTTTTATTTCCATAATGGAACTCCTAGACTGATTGTATAATTTTAATCTCTTTCTCTTGTCGTTTTCATCACTTACTGTTTTTAATTCTATTTTCTGGGCACTTACCTCAACTTTTCTCCATAACCCTTCCATTGTGTTTTAAATTTCTGGTATATATTTTATTAAATTCCAAAAATTCTATTTTATTTATAAATGTTTCTTTCATATGACATTCTTTTTCTGTGGATGTGATATCCTGTTTCTCAAAGGATATTTAATGCATAGTCTATTTCCTCCAAGATACATATTTTCCTATTTATTTGTTTTAACTTCTGTCTGTCATATTAGTGGATTTCTTCAGATGTCTTGGGATTCTTGGCTATCCATTCCTCCTGGATACTTTACTGCATGGGATACCAAAGAGTTGATGGAAGCTCAGTGCTTGTAGGATGGGCTTGCTGAATATGAAAGAGCTGGGTCACCCCATTAGGACACTTCTGATTTGTCTTTCAGTCTTTTGTTCATGGGCTAATCTGATTCTTCAGAGAAGATCTGTAGAAAAATCTTCTGCCTAGAGGTTAAAGATCTGTCTAACATCATTTTGAGTGTCTAGTTGAAAAGAAGCCGAGGATTTCAAAATGTGGGGTGAAATTTGTACATTACCCTCCTTCTTTCAATATGGTTCCTGGTGTACCCCCAGGACAGAGACCCTCTGTTTAACCCTCACCAGAGACTAAATCCACCACCTTCTGTGAGGTGTGAGAAGGGCAGTCACTTGGCTTCAGGGAGTATAGAAGGTATCCGAAGGGTCTAACAGTGCCTTATATTTGACCCAGTCCTTATGTTTTTGTCTCCTCCTTGATCTTCTCTTCCAGAGGCCCCTGCCAGTTTCTGAGGTTTGGGGTAGAAATGGGGAATTCTGTGTTGAAATTAGGTTGTTTCTCACCTTTCCTCACGGACTTAAGAGTTTTTTCTTGGTACTTTTTTTTTTTTGAGATGGAGTTTCGCTCATGTTACCCAGGCTGGAGTGCAATGGCATGATCTCAGCTCACTGCAACCTCCGCCTCCCAGGTTCAAGTGATTCTCCTGCCTCAGTCTCCCAAGTAGCTGGAATTACAGGCATTTGCCACCAGGCCCAGCTAATTTTTGTATTTTAAATAGAGACGTGGTTTAACCATGTTGGTCAGGCTGGTCTCGAACTCCCGACCTTAGGTGATCCACCCAACTTGGCCTCCCAAAGTGCTAGGATTACAGGCGTGAGCCACTATGTCTGGCCTTTTTCTTGGTACTTTTCAATGCTTATCCCATTTACTGGCTTCCAAGGTGGCTTTGCTGTTCTCCCCTCTCTGGTTCTTTTTAAACTGCCTCATGTGTTTTTACACTTTTTTTTTTTTTTTTTGAGATGGCGTATTCCCTCTTGTCATGCAGGCTGGAGTGCAGTGGCGCGACCTCAGCTCACTGCAGCGTCCGCCTCCTGGGTTCAAGCGATTCTCCAGCCTCAGCCTCCTGAGTAGCTGGGATTACAGGTGTATGCCACCATGCCCAGCTAATTTTTGTATTTTTAGTAGAGACGGGTTGGCCAGGCTGGTCTCGAACTCCTGACCTCAGGTGATCCACCCACCTCAGCCTCCCAAACTGCTGGGACTACAGGCATGAGCCACCACACTGGCCTTTTTACACTTTTTTTTTTTTTTTCCGCCTTTTCCCCCCTTTTGTGTGGAGAATGGGATCTTGTTATATTTCCCAGGCAGGCAGGTCTTGAACTCCTGGGCTCAAGCTTTCCTCACACCTGTGCCTTCCTAAGAGCTGGGATTCCAGGCATGAGCCACCACACCTGGCTAAACTGGTTCATGTATTTTTGGAAAGTCTTTTACTGTTACTTTAGTAAGGTTTAGGAAGGAAGAGAGCTAAATGCATGCACTCAGCATACCATCTTCTCATGGGAAGTCTCTCATGCCTTCTTTTACAAAGAAGTGATGATAATAATAATCATGGATTTTAATTATATGCTTCCTATAAAGCTCAGGACTTTACAGAAATATTATCAGTTAATCTTTACCACAAACCTACAAGGTGGACAGGACCAGATTAGGAATTTTAAAACTAAGCCCTGAAACTATTATGGTGCAGGCATATGTCATATATATTATATATTTTATATATATATATATATGAAGTAAGGAAGGCTGACAAAATTGTTTTTTGTTTTTGCTTTTTATATATATATAAATATACGTATTTTAATTTATATATATATAAAGTAAGGAAGGCTGACAAAATTGTTTTTTGTTTTTGCTTTTTTTAGAGACAGGGTCTTGCTGTGTTGCCCAGACTAGAGTGCAGTGGTGTGATTATAACTCACTGCAGCCTCAAACTCCTGGGTTCGGCAATCTTGCCTTAGGCTCCCAAGTAGCTGAGACTACAGAGATGCACCACCATGCTCAGCTAATTTAAAAAAAAAAAAAAAAAAAAGATGGTTTTTTGTTTGTTTGTTTGTTTGTTTTGAAATGGAGTTTTGCCCCTGTCGCCCAGTCTGGAGTGCAATGGCGCAATCTCAGCTCACTGCAGCCTCCACCTCCCAGGTTCAAGTGATTCTCCTGCCTCAGCCTCCTGAGTCGCTGGGATTACAGGTGTGCACCACCATTCTCAGCTAATTTTTGCATTTTTGCTAGAGACAGCCTTGTTGACCAGGCTGGTCTTGAAATCCTGACCTCAGATGATCCACCCACCTCGGCCTTCCAAAGTGCTGGGATTACAGGCATGAGCAACTGTGCCCAGCCTTTTTTCATTTTTGAGACAGGTTCTCAGTTTGTCACCCAGGCTAGAGTGCAATGGCACGAACACAGCTCACTGCAGGCTTGACCTCCTAGGCTCCAGTTTCTCACCTCAGCTGCCCAAGTAGCTGGGACTACAGCCACACACCATCATACCCAGCTAATTTTTGTATTTTTTGTGGAGACGGGATTTCACCATGTTGCCCAGGCTGGTCCTGAACTCCTGAACTCAAGTGATCCACCTGCCTAGGCTTCCCAAAGTGCTGGGGTTACAGGTGTGAGCCAACCATGCCTAGTGAAAAACAAAAAAAAATTTTTTTTTGAGATAGGGTCTCACTGTAGTGCCCAGGCTGGTCTCTTATTCCCGGCCTCAAGTGATCCTCCTGCCTTGACCTCCCAAAGTGCTGGGATTATGGGCGTGAGCCACTGTGCCCAGCCTAAAGTTGTTATTTTTCCCATGATGTTTATCTTGGTGGTGCTTTGAAATGGCGACTATGGAATTCTTTCATGTGCACGCCTGTGTGGGTGTGCCCTCGGCATATGCTTACAAGGTTTACTGGGTGATCCAACGCTAGCGGCAAGAGCTATTATTAGCCCCCTTTTACAGCTGGGAAAACAGACTCAGAGGAGCGGAGAACTTGCCGAAGATTTGTTAAGTGTCAGAGCCAAATATACACTTGGATTATCCTGACTCCAAAGCCGGAGCCCTGCTGGTCAGTCGGTGACACTGGGCAACCACAGGGATCCCCCTCAATCCCACGGAAGGCTATCTACTGTCTTACATCTCAGAGTGTTGACGGCTCAAAGCTTAGGAGGCTGGAGCTGAGTTCAATAAATGAACGTGATGAATAGGAGAAAAGCACCATTAAAGCCCTCCAGACAAGAACCACTTTGGAACCCCTCCATGGGTCCCTGGGGTGTGGGAGGGGCAGGAAAGGCAGATAAGATTCCATTCTGAGCAGTCTGCACTTGCCCTGTGCAAGATAGCCACAAGTAATGTTTTGTCCTCACCTCATTAGCAACAAATGGCCACTCTCAGGGGATTAAAAAAAGAAATAACAGCCAGCCTTTATCAGCTTGGGGCTCTTGGCTGAGTCCTCTCTAAGCTTAAGACAATTCTGTGGGTGGAGTGATCCAAACCACTTTCTCCACTTTGCAAGTTCCCACACTCAGCTGTATCCTTCTGCCCAAGATCAGCAGCCCCCTGGGGGCTGGTTCCTGCTCACCCAGCTCCCCCAAGGCTGCTCCCCAGTACAGGCAGAGAGAGGAAGGGCCTGTACTCAGGGTCCGTGCGATACGTCAGGTCCTGGGCTCACTGCTCCATCAATCCCACATTGCTCAGCCCTCACCAGCACCACACAGGGCAGGTGTCAGCCTCATCATTTGATCGATATGGAAAGCTCAGCACACCGAGTGACTTGGCCCCAGAACCGAAAGTCAAACTTGGGGACCCTGCTTCACTGCCCTCAGAATGTTACTCTTCCCTCCAAGGTAGCATGGTATAGATAGTGTAGTACTCTTGTCCCCATATAATGGAAGAGGTAACTGAGGCCCCCTAAAGGCTAAGGGACTAGTATGGGCCTTGTGTCTTAGTCTGTTAAGGCTGCTATATCAAAATACCATAGACTGGGTAGCTTTTAAACAGATATTTGTTTGTCGCGGTTCTGGAGGCTGGGAAGTCCAAGATCAAGCTTGGTGTCTGGTGAGGGCCTAGTGGTGCCCTCTCGCTGTGCCTCACGTGCTGGAAGGGACCTGCTAGCTCTCTGGGTCTTTTAGGAGGATATTAATCCCATTCATGAGGATCAAACCCCCATGATCTCATCACCTCCCAAAGGCCCCACCTCCTAATATCACTTTGGGGGTGAGGATTCCAGCACATGAATTTGGGGGAGACATGGACATTCAGACCATATCACCTCGTAATCAGAAAAGGGTTGAATATCCTGTCCTGCTGATTCAGAATTACTGCTGTCTATAACCTCTTCCTTAGATCACTATTTTATATTATGATGATGATAAAGATGAGATTAATGGCAATTACTAAGCTCTTAAATGTGCCATGGGTAATTTTAAGCTCTTTCTGAATCCAATCTCTTTCAGTCATCTTCATGCCCTTGAAAGGTCTGGATTTTTATCGATTTTCCTGGTGAGGAAATGGGCCCTCAGGGCAGAGGTGATAGGGTGGAGCCAAGAAGTAGTTCCCAGCTGTTTCACTGCAGAGGCAGTGCTGCTGCAGACACATCTCCAGGAAGGGGTACAGCCAAATGCTTCTCTGTCTCTTGTAGATTTTGCAGTGACTATCAGCTCTGTGTCTGGCCTGGTTGGGAATGAGGGGGGACAGTGGCTCTGTCTGTCTGGCTCAGTCTTTACAGAGATGCTAGGAGTAGCTGTTTGGTGCTCTGACTTATGAAAAGTTCACGTTTTGTTTCGTTTTTTTGTTTTTTGTTTTTTGTTTTTTTTTTTAAGACAGCGTCTCACTCTGTTACCCAGGCTGGAGTGTAGTGGTGTGATCTCGGCTCACTCAGCCTCAGCCTCTCCAGGCTCAGGTGATCCTCCCACCTCAGCCTCCAGAGTAGCTGCGTACAGGCATGCACCACCACAACTGGCTAAATTTTGTATTTTTTGTAGAAATGAGGTTTTACTATATTGTTCAGGCTGGACTTGAACTCCTGAGCTCAAGCAATCCACCCACCTCGGCCTCCCAAAGTGCTGGGATTACAGGTATGACCCACAGTGCCTGGCCAGCACCTTCCTTGTTAAATTGCATTTGTCAGGCACCTCCCCGCTCAGTGTCCTCCCAGCCTCTGGGGAGTCTGGCTCCCTATTCCCTTGTTTATCCAACAGTATTTTTTTGTGAGACAAGGCCTTGCCCTGTTGCCCAGGTTGGAGTACAGTGGTACACTCATAGCTTACTCCAGCCTCCAACTCCTAGGCTCAAGTGATCCTCCCCTCTCAGCCTCCCAAATAGCTGGGGCCACAGGTGCAGATCATCATGCCTGGCTAATTTTTTAACTTTTTGTAGAGACAGGGTCTCATTATGTTACCCAGGCTGGTCTCGAACTCCTGGCCTCAAGCAATCCTCCCACCTCGGCCTCCCAAAGTGCTGGAATTACAGATGTAACCTACCATGCCCGGTCATTCTAACAGTATTGATTGTTAGATGTTGCCCTAGACATAGCCTCCTGTGTGTATGTGTAAATATGAATTGAATCATCCCACAAGTAGCTGCTAAGAAGAGGAGGTCCAGGGAGTGGGGAACTGTAGTCCTAGAAGCCTTTGGAGGACAGGGGAGGACTCTTTGGAAGGTGACGTGTAGGTTTGACTAGGGAACTTGATATAGGTTCTATGAGGCTGCTGGGGCTGGAACAGAGAGAAAGGGGAGAATGTAGGAGGTAGGAGTGGAGGCCCAAGAGGGGGAGAACATTGGTTTTCCTGTCTCCTACAGCCCTTCACTGGCCAGTTCTGCTTTCATGTTTTTATTATTTTTTTTAGAGACAGAGTTTCACTCTGTCACCCAAGCTAGAGTCCAGTGGCACAATAATACCTCCCTGTAACCTCGAACTCCTAGGCTCAAGCAATTTTCCTGCCTCAGCCTTCCAAATAGCTGGGACTACAGGTACACACCTCTGTGCCCAGCTAATTAAAACATTTTTTTTCGTAGAGATAGGGGTCTCACTTTGAGTGTCAAACTCCTGGCCTCAAGCAATCCTCCTGCCTCAGCCTCCCAAAGCACTGGGATGACAGGCATGAGCTCCTATACCCAGCCCAGTTCCGCTTTTAAAATACCAGGGCTTCCTGTAGGTTTGGAAAATACCTGTTGGGTTGCAGCACAGGCTCCCAAACTAACTCTTCGTACTCAGCATCTCATCCTAACCAACTCTGCCAGGAGAGCAGAGTGGGGAGATGAAGGCTGGAGAAAGGGAAGGGCCCTCGCTTACAGAGTGGCTTAGGGCATGGCTCTGGAGTTGGGTTCCACTCCCAGCTCTGCCCGGGCTATTACTTTGTGCCTCAGTTTCCTCACTTGTCCTGAGAGGAGGATGACTGCCTATTCCAGGTGTTATAAGGGTAATTTGGGGAGCGTGTTGGGGACACAGTGCATGGACAGGACAAGTTCAACAGGCATTAGCAGCCATCTGCCGGGGACCCACTGTCAAGGGCCGTGTGGTGGCCACGTTCACAGTCACATCACAGAAGATCCGGAACCTCTGGCATCTGCTTCCCTGCAGGGCATTAGGTAGAGAGCCACTTTACTGCAGACAATGGAGGCTGAGACCTTCCTTCTTCACTAGCCCAGGGGTATTGATGGCCCTGCAGAGACAGGGGTTTTCATTACCTCTCTCTGGATCCCCCAGCAGCCTGGCACCAGCAAGAAGGGCAGACGCTGGGAGCCTGGGTCTGTGCTCAGTTCCCTCTGGGTTTTCTCCTTTTATGGTCAGCCTGCAGTGCTCTGGCTCCCCAGCCAGAATCCACCAGCTTGTGTTTGGGCTTGGGCCGAAATAGCTGGTCTGTGGGGAGCTGGGTACCTCCTGGGAGTCCTCAGGCCCGCAGCGGGGGAGGAACCGCTGAAGCCCTTTATCTTCTCAGGAAACGTGCCTGGAAGCTTGCACATCCAAGGCTGGGCAGGGAGTCTGGGGAGGAGGAGGGGAGAGAGGCATGTTTAAGGATGGGGTGTGAGGTGACATGAGCCCCAGGGATCTGGGCTGGTGGGAAGCTCAGCCCCAGGCAGGTCCTGATGATGGCCGGCCACCCCCAGCTCCAGCCTTCCCAGCTTCCACGAAGACTGGGTACTGTGTCCCTGCCCACTTCAGAGCTCCTGTCCCAGGCCCTCTTCTTGTGATGCTCTGCCTCAACCTCTCCCCAGGAGATTCTTTCACATTTTTCTTAACGCTGCTCAGTGGTCAACTCTGCCGTGAAGGCTTCCTGTCCTGCTCAGGTGGTGTAAAAAAAAAAAAAACTTGGCATCTAAGTCATGAAGCCAGGTGCGTTGACTTGAGCCTATAGTTTCGGTTACTTGGGAGGCTGAGGCGGGAGGATTACTTGAGGCCGCCAGGAGTTTGAGACCGGCCTGGGTAATATAGTAAGGTCCTGTCTCTACAAAAAAATTTTTTTTAATTAGCCAGGCATGGTGGCATCTACCTGTAGTCCCAGCTGCTCAGGAGGCTGAGATGGGAGGATCATGTGAGCCCAGGAGTTCGAGGCTGCAGTGAGCTGTGATCGTGCTACTGCACTGCAGCCCGAGCATCAGAGTGAGATCTCATCTCTTAAAAAAGAAAAGAAAAAAAAAAAGTTAGATCTTATTGACTTTTGTGCTTTCAGTACCTGGCTCAGGACTCGTTTGTTGAGTGAATATGTGAACACGTGAATATGCATTTTCCATTGCTTCTACCTCGGTTGCCTCTCTGAGCCAGAGAGCAATTCAAATTAACAAGCATTTCCTGAGTACCTACTGTGTGTCAGGCATTGTTCCTTGTACCCGGGATCAGGCACAGCCCTTGACCTTCAGGAAGGAGCTCATTGGTTCATGGGAAAAGCATTAAAAACAAACAAGTTTGTAATTGTTGGAAACCTAATAGACCTGTGTGAAGTGGAAGAAGTCAGATTTATAACCACCCAGAGTTGGTATAAAATGAACATCATTTTTAAAAAAGCTTTATGTGGTATAATTTAAATAAATACATTTTAAGGATGCAATTCACACCTAAGTTATATTGCAGTGATGTCTGTATAACTGTCTAAATTCACTAGTAATTTACACGGTTATGCAGCCATCGCTGCAATATAATTTTATATTTCTATCATCCCCCAAAGAAATCTTATGCACATATTTTTGTCACTCCATATTCCTACCCGCAGCTCTGGCAGCCACGAATTCACAAATCTACTTTCTGTCTCTATGGATTTGCCTATCCTGGACATTTCATATAAATGGAATCATATGTGACCTTTTGTGGCTGGCTTCTTTTTTGTTTGAGACAGAGTCTTGCTCTGTCACCCAGGCTGGAGTGCAGTGGTACGGTCTCGGCTCACCACAACCTCTGCCTCCCAGGTTCAAGTGATTCTCCTGCCTCAGCCTCCGGAGTAGCTGGGACTATAGGCACGTGCCACCACACCTGGCTAATTTTTGTATTTTTAGTAGAGACGGGGTTTCACTATCTTGGCCAGGCTGGTCTTGAACTCCTGACCTCGTGATCTGCCCACCTCAGCCTCCCAAAGTGCTAGGATTACAGGTGTGAAACACTGCGCCCAGCCGGCTAGCTTCTTTCACTTAGCATAATGTTGTCAAGGTTCATCCATGTTGTATCATGGTTTTGTACTATTTATATATTTTTAAGATAGGGTCTGTCTCTATCACCCTGGCTGGAGTACAGTGGCGCAATCTTAGCTTACTACAACTTCCACCTCCTGGGCTCAAGCCATTGTCCCACCTCAGCCTCTTGAGTAGCTGGGACCACAAGGATGTGCCACTATGCCCGGCTAATGTTTGCATTGTTTTTGTAGAGACAGGGTTTCGCCATGTTGCCCAGGCTGGTTTCGGACTCCTGGGCTCAAGCAATCCACCTGCCTCAGCTTCCCAAAGTGCTGGAATTTCAGGCATGAGCCATGGCACCCAGCCATAACATCCTTTCTTTTCATGGCTGAATACTATCCCATTGTCTGGGTAGACCACGTTTTGTTTATCCATTTACCCAGTGATGGACATTTGGTTGTTTCTACTTTTTGGATATTATGAATAATGTAAAGTCCATAATTTTTACCAATATGGACAAGAAAAACAAGAAGAACTCTGAATACCATACCATGGATAGATGGCCTATTATCATTCCATGTCATCTGTACCTTTTTCTGCCAAAATGTTTTGACACATTTGTTAAGTAAGGATCACAATGATGATAATTACTAAAATGGAGAGAACCTGTGGACCGTAGGCACCACTAGGCCATATGACACTCACATTTATAGAATTAGAGAAAGGTACCATTTTCTTAAAGCACTTTTCCTCCATCTGCTGAAAGATTATTACAATAAACACACGCATCTACAATGACCAATGCAAATAGTTTCTCCATAGAGTTATGCAGTGTACAACATGCACCACTGTCCATGGCCATCCTGCAGGTAGGAGGTCAAGTGGAAAGGTCCCCAACTCAGCTCTAGAAAAGTGCAGAATTAGAGAAGGTATCGTGAAAGAGTTGACTCCCAAGGTGATGTTTCAAATACAGATTAGGGTATATATACCCAAAGAATTGAAAAGGTACTCAAACTAAAACTTGTACAGGAATGTTCATAGCAGCACGGTGCAGAATAGCCAAAAGGTGGAAATAACCCAAACGTCCATCAACTGTTGATAAACAAAATATGATCTCTCCATACAACGTGATATGACTCAGCCACAAATAGGCATGAAGTCTGGGACCTGCTACAACATGGACCAACTTCAGCCACATGCTAAGTGAAGGAAGCCAGACATAAAAGGCCACACATGGTACAATTCCATTTATGCAGAAATACCTAGAATAGGTAAGTCCACAGAGACAGAAAGCAAATTTGTGGTCCCAGGGCTTATGGGGGAGTGACTGCTTAATGAGTACAGGGTTTCATTTTGGAGTAACAGAATATTTTAGAACTAGATAGAGGTGGTAGTTATGTAACACTGTGAATGCACTAAATGCCCCTGAATTATGCACTGTATTTATTTTTTTATTTTTATTACTATTTTTTGAGACAGGGTCTCCCTCTGTCACCCAGGCTGGAGTACAGTGGCGCGATCTCAGCCCACTGCAGCCTCCACCTCCCCGGTGCACGTGACTCTCCTGCCTCAGCCTCCTAAGGAGCTGGGATTACAGGTGTGCACCACAGCACTCAGCTAATCTTTGTATTTTTGGGTAGAGATGAGGTTTTGCCATGTTGGTCTCGAACTCCTGACTTTAGGAGATCCAGCTGCCTCGGCCTCCCAAAATGCTGAGTTTACAGGCATAAGCCACTGTGCTTGGCTCGAATTCTTCACTTTAAAATGGTTCCTTTTATGTAGTGTAAATTTTACCTCAATGGAAAAAAAAAAAAAAAAAAAAAAAAACAGAGAGAGAATGGCTTAGGCCAGAGGAGAAGTGGTGGTGGGTGCACTGGGCAGAAGAAATCGCCTGTGCAAAGCCAGGAAGGGGTGAAGCTGCTTTGTACGGAGAACACTGCTTTTGAGTCCAACACAAGCTCAGGCTTGGGGAAGGAATCAGATAAAAAGTTCCAGGATCTTAGAGTTCCCTGTGCTCCACGTGGGTTGGCAGACAGCACCCACATGGAGTCCTTCTGCTCGTCACCAGCACCCTGCAAGCTTCCCACGCCTGGAAGTGGTGTGTTTCCGATGGGAACGTCGGGCCAGAGGTCTCCCAGCAGTCCCCAGCTCAGAGCCGCGCTAGCAGCTCCCAGGCCTTCCCTGGAGCCTGCTCCCTCTCCTGGGGGGCCTGTGAGCATCTGAGCCTATAAATCTCTCCTGCTCTGGGCCTAGGATTCACAAGACTGCTAGGAAAGCCTGCCTGTGTCCCTGAAGTAGTGGATCAACATAGCCCATCTGTCTGTCCATCTCAAAATCTTTCCTTAAGATAGTGGAGGTTGTCTGCGCCAGTCCCAGGAGGTTGTCTCTGCCCAGATTCTAATCACAGGGAACCTGGTTCTTCTATCCTTCACCCTCTTTTAAAAAATCATTTTTTAGTACTTTGGGAGACTGAGGTGGGTAGATCACCTGAGGTCAGGAGTTCAAGACCAGCCTGGCCAACATAGTAAAACCCCGTCTCTGCAAAAAATATAAAAATTAGCCGGGTGTGGTGGCATGCGCCTGTAATCCCAGCTACTCGGGGGCGCTGAGGTGGGAGAATTGCTTGAACCCAGGAGGTAGAGGTTGCAGTGAGCCAAGATCAAGCCACTGCACTCCAGCCTGGGTTACAGAGTGAGGCTCCGTCTCAGGGAAAAAAAAAAAAAAAAAAAAAATTTAAACTGGTTTCCCATTTTGCTCTGTCCTCAAGTGAATTTCTCCCCCCGGGTGGAAGCTAAAGGCACGGATATCTGTCTGTCTCCAGAGTATAATGGAGAGATTAAAGTTTGATTTTTTTTTCCTGTTTTTTTTTTTTTTTCTTTGAGTTGGAGTCTTGTTCTGTTGCCCAGGCTGGAGTGCAGTGGCACAATCTCAGCCCACTGCAACCTCCGCCTCCCGGATTCAAGCGATTCTCCTGCCTCAGCCTCCTGAGTAGCTGGGATTACAGGTGCCCGCCACCATGAGTGGCTAATTTTTTGTATTTTTAGTAGAGATGGGTTTCACCATGTTGCCCAGGCTGATCTCGAACTCCTGACCTCGGGTGATCCACCCGCCTCAGCCTCCCAAAGTGCTGGGATTACAGGCATGAGCCACCACACCTGGCCTCCTTTCTCTTATAAATAGGGACACCATTGATTTAGGTCTCACTCCAAGCCAGGATGACCTCATCTCAACATTCTTCGCTTAATTACATCTGCAAGACCCTTATTCTAAATAACATCACAGATGGGATGCAGTGGCTCATGCCTGTAATCCCAACACTTTGGGAGGCCAAGGCAGGCGGGTCCCTTGAGCTCAGGAGTGTGAAACCAGCCTGGGAAACATAGCAAGACCCCATCTCTAAAAAAAAATACAAAAATTAGCCAGGCATGCTGGCATGTGCCTGTAGTCCCAGCTCCAGGGGAGGCCTGAGAGGGAGGATCACTTGAGCCTGGGAGGTTGAGGTTGCAGTGAGCTGAGATCATGCCACTGCACACCAGCCTGGGCGACAAAGTAAGACCCCATCTCAATCAACTGATCAGTCAATAATATTACAGTCTGAGGTTCCGAGTGAACATCTCTTCTGGGAGTGACAATTCAACCCACCCCAGTGACCTTGTGCAAGTTGCCTCGATTCTGAACCTCACTTTCCTTATTTGTAAGAGGGAGGCAATGCCGGTGCCCACCCCAGGGGCTGCTGAGAGAATTCAGTGGGTCACTTCAACACAGGAGTTCAGCATATGCCCGCAGTGCAGTGAGCCCTCGGGAGATCGGAACTGCTAGTGGGATCGTAATGGGGTGGCTCTTTCTTTTCTGTCTTTTTTAAGCTTTGTGGTCATGATGGTTTCATGAAGAACAGTACGGACTCTTTTTCTATTGACCATTTTTGATGGGATGAGGAAAAGAGTATATGTGTTCACAGTACAAACATAACCAGGATAGAAGTAGAATGGGTGAAAGTAAGTCTTCCTCCTGTCCGTTTTCTCAGTCCTTCAGGCTCAGGCCCGTTTGTTGGTTCTGTTTGTTTGTTTGTTTGTTTGTTTTTGGAGTCTTGCTCTGTCACTCAGGCTGGAGTGTAGTGGCGTGATCTTGGCTCACGGCAACCTCCCCCTCTTGGGTTTAAGCAACTCTCCTGTCTCAGCCTCCGGAGTAGCTGGGATTACAGGTGCCTGCCACCATGCCTGGCTAATTTTTGTATTTTTAGTAGAGACAGAGTTTCACCACGTTGGCCAGGTTGGTCTTGAACTCCTGACCTCAAGTGATCCGCCTGCTTCAGCCTCCCAAAGTGCTGGGATTACAGGCGTGAGCCACTGTGCCCGTCCCAGGCCCGTTTTTAGAGATAGGGTCTCACTCCACTGCCCAGGCTGGAGTGCCGTGGTGTAATCACAGCTCACTGCAACCTTGAACTCCTTGGCTCAAGGGATCCTACTGTCTCAGCCTCCCAAGGAGCTGGGACAAGGGGTATGTCCATCACACTTAGCTAATTTAAAAAAATAATTTTTTATTTTTTTTAGAGACTGGGTCTTGCTATGTTGTCCAGGCTGGTCTGGAACTCCTGGCCTCAAGTGATCCTCCCATCTCAGCCTCCCAAAGTGTTGAGATTACAGGCATGAACCACTGCATCCTGCCTATATATCTCTCTTTTTAAAACACAAAAGGTATAACACTATGCTACCTCATCTTTGTTTAGCTTAATATATTTTGGAGATTTTTCTGTGTCCATCCATAAAGCTCTGCCTGCTTCTTTTCTTTTTTTTTTTTTTTTTTTTGAGACGGAGTCTTGCTCTGTCGCCCAGGCTGGAGTGCCGTGGCCGGATCTCAGCTCACCGCAAGCTCCGCCTCCCAGGTTCATTCTCCCGCCTCAGCCTCCCGAGTAGCTGGGACTACAGGCGCCGCCACTTCGCCCGGCTAGTTTTTTGTATTTTTTTTAGTGGAGACGGGGTTTCACCGTGTTAGCCAGGATGGTCTCGATCTCCTGACCTCGTGATCCACCCGTCTCGGCCTCCCAAAGTGCTGGGATTACAAGCTTGAGCCACCGCGCCCGGCCATGCCTGCTTCTTTTCAATGGCTGCCTATTTTATTCATGTATTTTTTTGAGACAGAGTCTTGCTCTGTTGCCCAGCCTGCTGTGCAGTGGCACGATCTCGGCTCACTGCAACCTCTGCCTCCCGAGTTCAAGCAATTTTCCTGCCTCAGCCTCCTGAGGAGCTGGGATTACCAGCGTGTGCCACCACATCCAGCTAATTTTTGTATTTTTAGTGGAGATGGGGTTTCACCATGTTAGCCAGGCTGGTCTGGAACTCCTGACCTCAAGTGATCCACCCTCCTTGACTTCCCAAAGTGCTGGGATTACAGGCATTATCACTGTGCCCAGTCTGCCTAATTTTAAATGTGCCATTATATAAACACACCAGAATTGAAACTTCCAGAGTTGACTAGTCTTTAGGCCTTTTGTCTTGAGGATTTCATTCAACCAGGCCACCCAAACATCCATCTGTAATCCATGGGAAGAGAGAGAGAACTGATTGGAGTTGGGCATAGGATCTGAGGAACGTGCCCACCTCCAATCAGTTCTCTCTTTAGATTATAGATGGAAGAAAGAGTTCTCTCTTTCACCTTGCCTTCTTTAGTCCCATCCATCCATCCATCTATCCATCCCACTGATTCACCCACCTATCCACTCTGTCCTCCCTCCCATTCACCCAGCCATCCACTCTGTCATCCACCCATTCATTCTTCCGTCCTCCATCCACCCAGCCATACACCCACCCACCTACCCATCTACCCACCCTTGCCTCCTTTCTTCTTTCTTTCTTTCTTCCTACCTATCTATCCATCTATCCATCCATCCTTCTTTCCTTCTTTCCATCCATCTATTCGTCCACCTACCCACCCACCCACTCATCTATTTGTCTTCCTGTCTCTCTACCTATCCATCTATCCATCCTTCCATCCAGCCACTTATCTACCTATTCACCCAACCACCCATCTACCTATTCACCCAACCACCCATCCATTTATCCTTCCGTCCATTTACCTATCCATCCATTCTTCCATCCACCCATCCTTTCTTCCTTCCTTCTTTCCTTTCTTCTTTCCTTCCATTCACTTACCTATCCATCTGTCCTTCCATCCTCCCACCCATCTACTCATCTATCCATCCAACCATCCATCCATCCATCCATCCATCCATCCATCTTCCCACCCATCTGCCCATCCACCCACCCATCTACTCACTTACTCATCTGCCTATCCACCTACCCATCCACCCTCCCATCCATCTGTCTATTCATCCATCCACCCACCCATCCATCCACCCACCCTTCAATTCACCCATCTACCCTTCCTTCCTTTCTTCCTTCCTTCCATCTACTCATCTTCCCATCCATCCATCCATCCATCCATCCATCCATCCATCCACCTATCTAACAAGTATAATTCAGCACCTACTATCTATCTGCCAGTACTAGAGATACAATGTTAAACCAAGCCTAGGAGACTTGAAATGAAGCTTGTGAGAGCTGAGCACTGAACTAGTAGGACTGAAGCCAGGGAGTGGATTTAAGAAATGCTTGCCACTGTGGCATTGTCTATCAGCAGATATGATGCTGGGATTTCTACATCATTAGGTGACCATTGAAAGTGTTGGTAACTGTTCTCAGATCTCTCTTTGGGAAGGAAATGGGTCTTCAGAGCCTGGCTCCACGTCAGAGGCCTCTTTAAGAGTAGAAGGTAATGGGTAATGTCTGCTTAATCATGTTTAGTTCTTTGATGACCTCTGTATCTTTTGGGTTTCTCTGGTAGTAAATAATGGAGGCTGACTCTGTCATCTAGTAGAGGAAAAGGATTTGTAGGGGAGTATGGAGGAGCTCACAGATGCAGCGGGAATACTGGGAATCAGGCTAGGTAAATGACAGAAACTGGGGCTGCTTGGGTCCAGGGGCAGAAAGAAAGTCTGCCTCAGGGCTCTGTCCACCTGCTGTGCTTCCCTGTCCTTGACTGAGCTTGGAGCTTTAGGCCAGAGAGTCCGACCAATGCAGCCTGGAGCACATTCTTACCTCTTTGTTGAAGGTACTTACGAGGCAGTCCCACTAAGACTGTACATGATGGCAGGGGTGATGGGGGAAACCTCAAGGACCACAGGATGCTTCTGGAAGAAGAGGAAATGGATGCTGGATTTACAAAAAACCACAAATGTGCACAATACTATATTACAGATGAAGGAACTGAGGCATGGAGTTTAAGAATACTTGCCCAAGGCCACAGAGCAGAGAAGTGGCTAAGTGGAATTCCAATCTGTATAGATCTAACATCTGTGTTTGGTTCCTATCCTAATCTGGGTGGGGTGGGCCTCCAGCAACACCGCCAGAACTGATGTGGCTGGATGCTAATGACTCCTGGATCAGTCAGGCTCCAGCATCTTTCTGGGGCTGCCTCTTGGACTTTGGGGCTGCCCTTTTGGCTTTGGTCTTGGCCCCTGTGGCCTGGGCAATGAGCCCAGCTGACCTGTTGTCACTTCCAGTGGGGCCGGCATGGAGGAACTTTAGAATGGCCCTAGGAGGAGCCAAGTCCAGACCCTTAGCTCAGAGCTCATTTTAATTCATGGCTCTTTTTTCTTTCTGTTTGCAGATCGGGAGGACCAGTCCATTCTATGCACGTAAGTGGCACTGCTTTATATTCTGTTTTTTTTGTTGTTGTTGTTTGTTTTGTTTTTTTTTCCCAGAGTTGAGATCCAACCTATGAAAGAAAAGATCCATGAGATCTTTGATTTGTTCATGGTTCCAAGTGCCTCTCTTTATGCCTGGCACAGTGTAGATACTCATTAAACATTTGTGATATGTGTTCTTCTGCGGAGGCAGGCAAACTTAAGCTCTTAATGATACCTGGTATCATTTGGTTCCATACCTCTCCTCCTTCCAAAAAACTAGCATTTATTGAACATGTACTGTGTGCCAGGACTTGAACTAAACATATTATATGCAGAATCTAATCTAGTTGCATAACAGCCATCTGTATGAATAAGGAAGATGTTAAACTATCACTTTAATATTTCACAATTATCAAGCCACAAACACATCAGAGCCATATTTGGTGGTTGGTGTAACCGTTTCTTTGAAGACTTAGATACATAGGCAGAAGATAGTAACTCAATTTTAGAATCATTCAGAGAATTTTCACTATTGTATTTATACGCAAGTAACATATTAATATATACTGTTGATTCACTGACGTTGAACTCACAGCCAGCAGCTCTGTGGCTGATGCCTGGATGAAATTCATCTGATGTGTATTTCTTACATAATGGATATCACAACCTTATTGTGCTTGGAAACATGAGCCAACACTTGAGCACTATGCTGGGGACGTTTTAGTATGTGTGCTGCCAAAGGGAGCATATCTGAAGGGACATTTTAAACTGCAAAATAACTAACAAAAAGCCACAAAAATACAAAAAGAGGTGGCACTAAATACGCTACAAAAAGGACAGTTGTTTACAGTATGAGAGTTGAAACTAGAAGGTAGAGCATTCCCCTGTTCAACCTGAGCTGGGAACGTGCGCATTGGTGGAGTCGAATTTTCCATGCTCTGCACATGTTCACAAATGACCACAAAAGTGCCATGAATATTGATTTTGGGGTTACAAATAACTTTCAGCAGGTGGGTGAATTTGCAAATATGGAATATGTAAATAATGAGGATAGACTGTGTATATATATATTTAATATCTAATATGTATTATATTTAATATATTTATATTCATATATATATTTTTTAAGATTTGGAAGCAACTAAAGCTATAATTAACAGGGGTTATTTAAATAAAATACAGCATTTCCAGGTAGCCACTGCAAAGAGTGAGGCTGATCTATTTATGCTTAGAGAGAATGCTCTTTGTAGATATACCGATGACGGGAAAACACAAGGGCAAACCAGCATATGCATAATGTAACCGTGTGCGTCTTTAAAAAGAGCAGGAATGCGTGGACATGCATATGTTTCCTATTTATCTGGAAGGTCAGTTAAAAACTAGTAATAAGAATTGCAGATGGTGATGGATGGTAGGATGGCAATGAACTGTATCAAGAGAAGATTGAAACAATTCATAAGTTTGGAATTGATATAGCTAGAAAACCCGGAAACAATAAAACAAAGGCAATTATAAACTCCAGGAAAAACCAAAAGTTGGGGTGGAAAGAGAAGTAATCACATTGGACTAAGGAGCCCAGCTGTGCAAGTTTGGAGTATTTATCTAACCAGAATAACTACCTGTGATGGAATTGGCTCTGTGGGGAAAGGGAAGAGGATTAGATGGGGACTGAATTCTCATCTTCCATGGTCAGAAGTAAACATTTGATGTTTAACAATGAGTAGTCTGGATCTAGAGATATAATGCTAACTAGATATGTGGATATAAATGCTAAAACAACCCGCTGATCTGGTTTCCTAGTTTTCTGGCTTCTAGGGGTCACCTACATTCCTTGGCTCATAGTCCCTTCCTCCATCTTTAAATCCTGCAGCACAGTATCTTCAAATCTCTTTTTCTGGTCCCCCTACCTCCCTCTTATAAGGCCCAGGACCCTTGTGGCTATATTAGCCCCACCTAGATTATCCAAGACAGTCTCCTCATCTCAAGCAAACATATTCACAGATTCTGAGGACAGGCTATGGACATTCTTGTGGGGGCTGTTTTTCAGCTGACCACAAAAGCATTTGATCCCCTAGGAGCCAAACCCATGCGTAAGCCACATGTCACCTCCCCAGGAACCAAAATAGTGTTGCTCAACTGCCCTCTGTTGAGTGAATGAATTAAGTGTGGTAACAGAGAGGTGCAGGAAAGAGTAGGACTTTCAGATGGCTTCCCACCCATGTATGGCTATGCATGGGTCACTTAACCTCTCTGAGCTGAGCTTATGGAGAGGCTGTGAAGATGAAGAAGAGGCCGCCCTGCTCTCATATCCAGCACCCATGCCATCAGCAGTGCTGTCTAACATAACTTTGTGATGAGTTCACTTAAAATATTCACTTAAAAATTCACTTAATTGAGCTCTTAAAAAGTGGCAAGTGTATTACAGAACTGAATTTTTAAGATTTTAGTTAATTTAGACAGTGGTTCCTAACTTGGCCAGTGTGATGCTGAAATATTTCTCATCTATGTCCATTCCTCTGACTCCACCACCTCTTCGTAGTTCACGATCCCATCACCTCTCACCAAGGCCTCTGCAGCAGTCTCTTAAGCTCCCTGCTCCCATTGCTTGCTTCCTTCCTTCCTTCAATAGGAATATTCATCCATTATTCATTGAATAAATATTCATTAGCATGCTGTCATAAAGTGTGGATTCCAGAACCTAACCCTTTGGATTTGAATTCTGGCCCCATCATTGTCTAGTTGTATGCTCCGGGAAACAGGTCAGTTTACTTCTCTGAGCCTCAGTTTCCCCATCTGCAAAATGGGAACAGTAAGCACCCCATTGTGTTGGAAGGATTAAATGAGTCACTACATGTGAAGAACAGAGAAACAGGCCACTACCCCATGGCGAGCACTTTGTAATGATCAATTGCTATTGCAGTGAAAGTGCTCACTATTTTTAAAAAATCCTTCCTGCAATCCAGTATCCATCCTGCAGTTTATTTATTTATTTATTTATTTAAGATGGAGTTTTGCTCTTGTTGCCCAGGCTGGAGTGCAATGGCATGATCTTTGCTCACCGCAACCTCCACCTCCCGGGTTCAAGTGATTCTCCTGCCTCAGCCTCCCAGGTAGCTGGGATTACAGGCATGTACCACCATGCCCGGCTAATTTTGTATTTTTAGTAGAGACAGGGTTTCGCCATGTTGGTCAGGCTGGTCTCGAACTCCTGACCTCAGGGGACCCAGGGAGCCTCAGCCTCCCAAGTGCTGGGATTACAGGCATGAGCCACTGCACCTGGCCCATCCTGCAGTTTGTTGTTGTTATTTTTTCTTGTTGAGACAGAGTCTCACTCTTTTGTCCAGGCTGGAGTGCAGTGGTGCAATCTCGGCTCACTGTGCAACCCCCACCTCCTGGGTTCAAGCAATTCTCCTGCCTCAGCTTCCCGAGTAGTATGCCATCATGCCCGGCTAATTTTTGTATTGTTAATAGAGATGGGGTTTCTCCATGTTGGCCAGCCTTGTCTCAAACTCCTGATTTCAGATGATCCACCCACCTCGGTCAGCCTCCCAAAGTGCTGGGATTACAGGCATGAGCCACTGCACCCAGCCCATCCTGCAGTTTTGATTCTCCCCACACTGGTTCTAAAGCCCCGTTCCCCTCCTGAAATGGTTTCCTGCACCCATGAGAATAAAACTCAGATTCCTTACCGTGACTTGGAAGATTGAGTGTGGATCTGCTCTTCCCTCGTCACTTCCTGCTGTCCCCCTCCGTTGTGGCTCTCCAGGCACACTGGAGAGCATTCTGCCTCATACTTGGGCCCAGCATTTCCCTCCCTTGGACCTCTGTCCATACCGTTTGCCCTGCCTGGCCCACCCTTCCCTCCATCCTTCCCACAGGGCTCTCTTGTAACTTTCAAGGCTCAGCAACTCTCTGGCTTCCCCATACACAGCCTCCCCTCTCCTCCCTTCCCCTCAATCTTCTCAGTCATATCACGCTGATATAGCAATGGTATCTCCACCACAAACTATCTTGATTATTTGTTTGTTGACTTGGCTGTTGTGTATCTTCATCTCCTGGAATGCAGCATTAGCAAGGACTTAGCACACTGCCCACACACAACCAATGCTGGAGAAGTAGGTGTTAGCCATTGTTAGGGAGGAAATCTCAAAACGATGCAACTAGTATTTGCAAATGCATCCGGTCACCCCAGAACCACCAACATCTTCAGTCTCTGTATTAGATTTTATTTTGCCTGTTGCGAAATTCAGCCAAAGTGACAAGAAGGACCTACAAGTTGACAGTAGGGCTGAGCTTTCAGGGATAGTTGGTGGTCAGGAGAAGCCGGGTTGGAACCAACTGTTTGGTTATGCAGTTAAGAAACTGGAAATTGGCTGGGTGTGGTGGCTTATGCCTGGAAACTCAGGGTCTTGAGAGGCCGAGGCAGGAGGGTTGCTTAAGGCCAGAAGTTTGAGACCAAACTGAGGAACACAGTGAGACTCCATCACTACAACAAATTCAAAAATTAGCTAGGTGGGATGGTGCACACCTGTAGTCCCAGCTACTCAGGAGGTTGGGGAGGGAGGATCACTTGAGCTTGGGAGTTAGAGGCTAAGTGAGCTGTGATCGTACCACTGCACCTCAGTCTGGGCAACAGCAAGACCCAGAGAGAGAGAGAGAGGAAGGAATGAAGGAAGGAAAGGAAGGGAAGGAAGAAAAGAAAGAAAGGAAAACTGAAAGCTGAATAAATGTAATTTTTAGGCCTGAGTTGTATTTTGTCTAGCATGTAATCCATCCAGTGTACTCAGTTTAATTAGAGGCCATGGGCCTGGTTGGAGAAAGAGCTGTGTGATCAAGGGGCTAAATTAAGAGGAGGAGGGTGTTGGCACATAAAATTAGAGAGAGGTAGGGGGGGTGCTTCCAGGCCCTGGGGAGGAGTTTAAACTTTCGTCTAAAATGAATGACAGGCCAGGCACGGTGGCTCATGCCTGTAATCCTAGCACTTTGGGAGGCCAAGGCAGGCTGATCGCTTGAGCTCAGGAGTTCAAGACCAGCCTGGCCAACATGGCAAAACCCCATCTCTACAAAAAACACAAAACTTAGCTGAGCATAATAGCATGTGCCTGTAGTCCCAGCTACTTAGGAGGGTGAGGCAGGAGGATCTCGGCTCACCGAGCCTGGGAGGTAGAAATTTGGCAGTGAACCAAGATTGCACCACTACACTTCAGCCTGAGTGACACAGTGAGATCCCACCTCAACAAATATATCCAATAATAAAATAAATAAATACAATGGATGAGAATGTGCTAAGGGACTCAAGCCAGGGAAGGACAAACTTGGACCAGTGAGTCAAATCAGGCCCTTGCCTATTTATTCTAGATAAAGTTTTATTGAAACACAGCCGCACCCACTTGTTTACATATTTGCTTTTGTGCTGCAGTGGAGAGCTGAGCTTTTACAGAAAGAGTTTGCTAACTCCTAGCTTAAACAGTGGGAAATTGTGAATATTATTTATATCTTAATGATAGGATGAACATTGAAAATCATTATACAAACAATAGGTAAGCACTACGGAAGCAGTGGTTATAAAAGTAATAATAGGTGGGCACAGTGGCTCACACCTGTAATCCCAACATTTTAGGAGGCCAAGGCAGGAGGATTGCCTGAGGCCTGGAGTTCAAGACTATCCTGGGCAACTTAGTGAGACTCCACAAAATCACAAAATTAGCTAGCTGTAGTGGCACATGCTTGTCATCCCAGCTACTCAGGAGGCTGAGGTGGGAGGGCCACATGAACCCAGGAGTTCGAGATTGCAGTGAGTCAACATTGTGCCATTGCCTCCAGCCTGAGCAACAAGCAAAACTGTCTCAAAAAACAAAAGTAATAATAACAAACATTTTGATATACCAGGCATTGTTCTAAGCATTTTATATAAATATTCACTCATTTAATCCTCATAAGAATCATATAAAAGGTCAGGTATGGTGGCTGATGCCTGCATTCCCAGCACTTTGAGAGGCTAAGGCTAGAGATCACTTGAGACCAGGAGTTTGAGACCAGCTTGGGCAAAATAGCGAGATCCCTGTCTCTACAAAAAAATTTAAAGATTAGCCAGCTGTGGTGGTGTGTACCTGTAGTCCCAGCTACTTGGGAGGCTGGGGCAGGAGTATCACTTGAGCCTAGGAATTCTCAGTTGCGGTGAGCTATGATTGCATCACCGCACTCCAGCCTGGGCCACAGAGTGAGACCTTGTCTCAAAAAAAAAAAAAAAAAAAAAAAATCATACAAGGTACGTGTTTTTATTATACCCATTTTATAATGGGGTAAAGAAACTGAGGTATGGAGAGGCTAAATGACTTGCCTAAGGTCACACACAGGTAACTGGCAGAGCAGGGATTTGAACTTGAGCAATGTGGCCCTGGAGCCCATTATGCTATTCTGCCAATTGATGCTGTAGGGGAGAGAGGCATTGCTTCTGCCTGGGGTTTTGCAGGACGTGTAGGAGTTGTACAGTACAAAATGCCAGAATGCCTTGCCAGTCACATAAAGACCAGGGACTGAATAGCTGTGCGGTTCATCAGAGACAATTTGGCTTTCCTACCAATGGCAAGCCACAGGCTGCAATGGACTTGGCAATATTCAACCCTGGGAGCCAGGACGAGGTACAGAATTTGTAAAATTTTGCAAAATGAAAATGCTGGCTGAGCGCAGTGGTTCACACCTGGAATCCCAGCACTTTGGGAGGCTGAGGCAGGCAGATCACGTGAGGTCAGGCGTTCGAGGCCAGCCTCACCAATATGGTGAAATCCTATCTCTACCAAAAATATAAGAATTACCCAGGCATAGTGGCAGGCACCTGTAGTTCCAGCTACTTGGGAGGCTGAGGCAGGAGAATCACTTGAACCCGAGAGGTAGAGGTTGCAGTGAGCCAACATCATGCACTGTACTCCAGCCGGGCAATAGAGCAAGACTCAGTCTCAAAAGAAAAGAAAATAAAATGCAGAACCTTTATAAAGAATTATGAAGAATTTCCAGATGACAACATTAGAGTATTAAATCAAGCACAGGGTGGTCCCTGTAAGACTGTACAGGTCCCATTGATGAAGCCAGCCTGGATGAGGGGTTAAGTGGCCATTGGGTGGTTCCTCCCAGCCGCTGGGGCTGGACTGATTAAAAGGAATTGGCATGGGGGTAATTACAAGGCCAGGAGGCCATATTTGGTCATGAGCCCGGTCCTTCTCTGGGAAGATGGAGAGGAAGACACAAGAAAGGAGTTTAGGGTGCTCAGACCAGGAAAGCATCTTCACCCCTAGAGGTGGGGGTCAGAAAAGCCAAGTTATGAATGTTTCTGGACCAACTCGGAGCATATCAACCTTCAGACGCCCACGAGCCTGGAGCTTGGAATGTTTTATTTGGCAGAACCTCCCAGGGCAATTTGTTTTTCTCAACAGAACTTGGAAACAGTGGAGCCCAGCAGCTACATGGGAAGGGGTAGAATCCCAGAGTTTACATCCCACTCCCTATCCCGGGCAAAGTGGAAGACCGTACCCATGGACGGGGCATGTTGATGTCTTTGGTTTTTTGTTTGTTTGTTTGTTTTTTGAGATGGAGTCTCATTCTATTGCCCAGGCTGGAGTGCAGTAGCACAATCTCAGCTCACTGTAATCTCCGCCTCCTGGGTTCAAGCGATTCTTCTGCCTCAGCCCCCGCCTGCCCCACCAAGTAGCTGGGATTACAGGCACACACCATCACACCCCGCTAATTTTTGTATTTTTAGTAGTGACAGGGTTTCACCATGTTGGCCAGGCTGGTCTTGAACTCCTGACCTCAAGTGATCCACCTGTCTCAGCCTTCCAAAGTGCTGGGATGACAACCGTGAGCCACCACACCCAGTGATGTCTTTGTTGTAAAAGGGAGGAGGTGAGGGGGGAGGTTCAAGGCCAGAGTGGAAAGGAAGGAATTGTGGGAAAGAGAAGGGAGCACCAGCAGTCTAGGAACACTGGTGTGTCGGCATGAAGAGTGTGTTGCACACGTGTTGTTTGTGCACACTGCCGTCCTGATTCTTGTCTTGGATCTGAATAGGTTCATGATCGCCTACGCAAGTGGTTTCCTACACCCAAAAGTTTCTCTGCTTTCTCTTGCTTGAATCAGAATCCATCCCCTTCACTTTAGAATGAAGTCTAGCAAAGTTCTGACTAATATTAGCCTGATTGAAGTAATTCATACTTAGGTGTGAATGACTGAGTGGCTTGATTCATTGGTTAGGGCAAGTAAAGACTGCTGGAATATATGGCAGAACTCCGATGGAGTGGTGCTGGGACTTCACTCTGTCTTTTCTCTTTGCTGATTTGTTAAAATAAAAGTGTAGGAGGCAGAACATGGGCCCTGGTGTCAAGGGGACCTAAGTTCAAATCCTGCTTCTCCTCCATTTCCTATCTGTGTGAAAGCAAGAGCAATTGTGGGCTGGAGCAATTTACTTCAACCTCTCTTTGCCTCATTTTCCCCAGGTGGGTGATGAGGATAATTAATAACTCTCATTAGATTTCTGGGTAGAGTAAATGTAGAGATTTTGTGAGCCCAAAGCCTAGTACTGTGTAGGACTTCAACAAATATCAATTCCCCTTCCCCGTCCTTTCTTCTGGCCTTGGAAAGCAAGTCCCTAGAGGGTTGGGCCTGTGTCATGGAACAACTTGCTGAAATGTAGGAAAAGAAATTCCGATTGCATTAGAATCAGAGACCTGACTTTCCATTCTGACTGTATCCCTTCTTTGCTGTGTGACCTAGGGAAAATTGCTTACCCACTCTGTGCAAGACTCCTCCTTCTATAACAACATGGAGGCAGGAAGAGGATAGAGGAAATAATTCACGTAGAGCAATTAGCAAGGGACCCTTCCCTCTATATCCCCCCAATGACAAATGCCAATTCTTCTCTCTCTTAAGAGATGGGATCTTGCTATGTTGCCCAGGCTTCTCTCAAACTCCTGGCCTCAAGTGATCCTCCCAACTCAGCCTCCTGAGTAGCTACGATTATAAATGTGGCCAATTCTCTGCTGCACCTGGCCAGTTCTCCTCTTTTACACACACACACACACACACACACACACACATACATATACACATACATACATTCTGGTCTTAGTTTCCCCTTCTGGGGATATAGGGTAATACTTTCATGGTTCCCATTTCATATACTGCCTCCGAGGCCATGTGAAACAATGTGGCCACTGGGAAGGAAGGCCTCTAGGAAGGGAAGGGACCGCACAAAGTCACTGCAAGATGTTCCATCATTCTTGGCCATCAGAGACTTGATTTCTGGACAGTGGGACCTGTAGGATTAGGCCCAGCAATCTGGGCCACTTCTTTTTTTTCCTTTCCCCCTTTCTTTTTTCTTTCCTTCTATTTCTTTTTTAAGCCATGAGCCGAGTTATTAATGGGCCCTTGGCAGAGAAAATTAATTTCTTTACTTCCTAATTAGGAAGAAGAGCAGAGACTGTACTAGCTGTGGTGGCACTGGTTCAGCACAGAGAACCTTGGGCCGACCTTGGGGTGAACAAATTCTTTTCCCAACTTAAAAAAAAAATCTCTCTTATATTTTAGAGTATTAAGTGAGCTCAGAAAATGAGAGAGATGAGGCAAAGAAAGAAAACACAAAAAACAAAAGTAAACTGAAAAAATAGGAGAAGACAATAAACAACTGAAGTTTTGGTCGAGGCACTGTCCTTATCTTTCACTAGGAGTGGTGGGACATAGAGGCAGTATCTAGATGGAGCCATTCCATTGTGATTATTTCTGATGGCCAAAACGGGTAGCTAGTTCATGAAGACCATCCTGGTAAAAAAAAAAAAAAAAAAAAAAAAATCTACCTTCATATTCCAGGAGTACACACTTTTTTGATAAGACAAACCATGTCATACTGATCTAAACCCATCAGTCATTTACACTTTAGTGTGAATTACTTCAACTGGGTTTATCCTTAGATACTTGGCTGAGATCATCAGCTAGCCTCCGGATACATGGGGTGGGATTCCTCAGAAGATAAAGGGGCTTGCCTCTGCTCGGTGATCAATGGGATAACCAGTGTTTTGGTAAATTTTTCTTTCCATAAGGGAGCTTCTTAAACTTTAGGTCCTGGTACTCCAGAGGCACTTAAGACCTTTCTTGAAGGCTGCCTTGTGCCTGGTCTTTCCATTTCTAGCAATGCTAATGATGTCTTAAAAGTAGACAGTTCCAAATAAACCTGTTTGGACCCTTGTAGGAAAACTAAGGTTTTCTTTTTCACCCTATTTTTTAAAAGATGAGGTCTTGCTCTGTCACCCAGGCTGGAGTGCATTGTGGTGTGATCATGGCTCACTGCAGCCTCAAACTCCTGGGCTCAGGCCATCCTCCCACCTCAGCCTCCTGAGTAGCTGGGACTACAGGCATGCACCACCATGCCTGGTTAATTTTTCTTATTTTTTATAGAGTCAGGGTTTTGCTGTATTGCTCACACTGGTCTTGAACTCCTGGACTCGAGTGATCCTCCTGCCTCAACTTCCCCAATAGCTGGGACTACAGGCATGTGCCACCATGCCTGGCTAATTTTTAAAATTTTTTGTAGAGGCATTGTCTCTCTGTGTTGCTGAGGCTGGTCTCAGACTCCTGGGCTCAAATGATCCTCCCACCCCAGCCTCCCGAAGTGCTGGGATCACAGGCATGAGCCACCACGCCCAGCCCACCTTTTCACTCTTTGTATCTGAACTCTTTGGTACGTCCTCTTGGAAGGAATAGATTGGGCATTGGACCTAGGTTGGGGACCCAGTTCAGCTCACTACCAGAGATGTGACCTTGGGCAAGTTACTTCGCCTCTGGGAGCCTCCGTTTCACCCTCTGGGAAATGGTGGTGATGATCATTATCGCCCTGCCTGGCTCATGGAGCTGCGAAAAGGTCACCATGGAACGTGTGCGTAGATGATGTCCACTGGGCCACTGTTCCTGTGTCTTTCAGAGGCGAGTCTGGAGCCGGGAAAACCGAAAACACCAAGAAGGTCATTCAGTACCTGGCCGTGGTGGCCTCCTCCCACAAGGGCAAGAAAGACACAAGCATCACGGTGAGTGGCAGTTCCCAATCAGAGGCCATGATTTAGCCAACCGGTCTCCAGCTTGCAGCGCAACCGAGATACAAACAGAACATCGCTGCAAGAACTCAGGGCCTGTCTGACTCCCCCTCTCCTGAAGACTCAAAGAGGGACCATCTTTTTGGCGAGCAGGCCTGTTGAGTATGGGTGATTTCTTGGTTCAGCTGGAAGCATCTCTCCAGAAGGGGGCCCGTTTTGCGAAATGAGAATAAGCCCTTTCCTTCCGCAGTGAGATCTTCCTTCACGTCGGGGCTTCTCAGTGGTGGCACTGATGTCATTTTGGACCAGATAACTCTTTCTTGGAGGGACTTCCCCGTGCCTTGTACAATATTTCATGACATCCCTGGCCTCAACCCACTAGATGCAGATAGCCCCCTTCCCTCCAGTTGTGACAACCAAAAATATCTGTAGACTTATCAGATGTCCCCTAGGGTGGGACAGTTGCCCTAGATTGAGAATCACTCCTTTCAGTGAATCTCTGGAAAGTCCTAGGGGTTGAGGTACCTTTTGGGTTCCCTGATTCCTCCACGTGTCCCCCATCCCTGGGATGGAGATGCTGGTATCACTCGGCCCAGGGACTTCAGTGCAATGCCAGTCAGTAACTGTGGATGGAGCACCTACTGTGTGCCAGGCACCACTTGGGGTGGGGGCCTGGGGATAAGTCTGAGAGATGCTGTTATTCTCTTCTGTGAGTTTCTGGACTTGTGGAAGAGCACGTAGTTGTCAAATAATCCCAGAAATAAACAGATGATGACACAGTATGACTAATGATGACACAGTATGACTAATGATGACACAGTATGACTAAGAGCTTGGGAGGAAAAGAAGAGGTTTCTAGGGTCACCCCCTCTAGGGCCCATCCTTCTCTTCCTCCTCGTGTGTCAGCCCCGTCCCATCTGTCCCACAGGAGGGGGCATGCGGTGGGGCCACCAGGACTGGCCAGCACCTCCGTCTGCAGGTTCGCAGGCGGGAAGATGGTAGGATGGAGATCTGACCACGGTGTGGGGGTCTCTCCAGTGTTCGCCATTCCGGATGTCGCTTTAGGCCCTCAGAGGGGACTCTGGGGCAGCCACCATGGCCGGCTTGTCCAGAGGCCCTTGGAGATCTGGAATGGGTGCTGGTTGTGGCTTTAGAGAACTTTCCTTCTCCGAACAAATGCAGGAAACTCAAGATTCGGCATCGTAGAGTTGTCTCTGGCAAGTTGGTTTCTAGCCATAGTGAGTGGGAACAACGGCTCCAAAGGCTGCGTGGCAGTTAAAATACAGTTTCCACTGCCTTCCCTTTCCCTAAAGAGTGAAAATAGGACATAATACTTTCTAACAACTCATCTTTATCAAGGGCCTAGTATGTGCTACTTGTTTTGGCTGCATGTGTAAACACATCTCAGGCATTGTCTCACTGGATACTGTTTTAAGGAGCCTAATGTGACCCCAGTAATTATGAAAACCTTTGAAATGTCTGGATCTCTAAGAAATTAGAAAAAGGAGGGAATGGCTGAGCATGGGGGCTCATGACTGTAATCTCAGTGCTTTGGGAGGCGAAGGCGGGAGGATGGTCTGAGCTCAGGAGTTCAGGACCAGTCTGGGTGACATAGTGAGACCCTGTCTGTACAAAAAAAAAAATGGAATTAGCCAGGCATGGTGTGCATGCCTGTAGTCTTAGCTACTTGGGAGGCTGAGGCAGGAGGATCGCCTGAGCCCAGGAGGTTGAGACTGCAGTGAGCTGTGATCGCATCCCTGCAGCTAAACAGAGAGAAAAGAAAGAGTATCAAGGAAAAGGAGCTGACCTGTCTGTCTTGGGGACTCTAGGCTGTTTGGGGGGATCAAAGTCATATATTCTCCAGCCCCTGATGTCCATGTGATGGAAATAACACTGACATTTGTTTTATACTGTGTTGTTCAACCACAGCAAGGCCCATCTTTTGCCTACGTGAGTAACTGAGAGTGTTTTCCTGGTGTGTAGGGGAGGCACGGAGTGAATTTAGATCTGCATGATCCTGTTGCACCCACCAAGTCCCGTAGCTGGTGGTAGAAATGGGGTAGGCCCTGGAGTTTCACAACTCAAACAAGTAAATGCACCAAGATACCATCCTGTGGGTGTCTGATGCCAGGGCAGGGTGTCGGGGTGCATTTACCACCCACTGGACTCCTATTGGAATCCCCAGAGTTGCGCTTCAGCCTGAAATGGATTTCTCCAGTTCAGAATGAACCCCTGCACCCTTCAAGGCATCCATTCCTGGTACCCTGACTGGAACAACCTAGACAGAGATGTCTGTCCCATCTGGCTGAGTGTCTTAGGACTGTCAGGCACCAAAGCTTCCCTGGCTCCATGGACAGTCAATGGCACAGCTGTGGCATGCCTCCCTCTTCTCTCCCCGCCATCATCCCTAAGTTTCTTCCCCCAGCCCTGTCCCTGGTGCACCAGTGTGTCCCTGTGCATGCGTGTGCAGTGCGTGTCTGTCTCTTGCATGCTGGTTGCTTGACTCAAGCCTCCAGAAAGCGTCTTGGAGGTTGCGATGCACTAGCTTTGGTGGCGCGGTAAGGCCCCAGCTACGCAACGCATAACCTGGTCCTGCTTGGACCTGTGCATATGAACTCATCTCTAACGCAGAGCTTGGGGGGCTGACATGTGGGTCCCAGCCTAGAAGAAACCCACAGGTGTCTTGCTCGGCTCCCGAAAAGATCATTGAATCCATCTTAGTTAGACCCCGGGTGACAGTGTTGCAGATCAGAAGGAGAAGTACAGTTCTTATTTGGGATCTGCTCTAGTGTGACCTTGGCCGAGTCAGTTAACTTCTTGGGGCTAGGGTTTCGTCATCTATGAAATGAAGGGTTTGCACCAGGTCCCCCCATTTAAAGCTCTCTTGCCAGGACTTTTCAACCTTATCTGCTAGAATCCCCATTCCAGAAAGAGAGTCTTTTTCAGAGACCATGGAGACCCCAAGTTTATGTGAACGAAAGTGATTCCTTTAGTCATCTTCCCACTAACAAGGAAACACCCACGGCGCTCCTCGTAAATTTCCACCGGTCTCAGCTGTGGTGATTCCACTTGTGGCTGAGATTTTTATGCCAATGAGGCTTTTGCTTCATCTTTCTCTGGGAGCTACAAAAAGGAGGATGTGTGGATGAATAAAAACAGAAACAAATAGCAGCTTCCTGCTTTGTCCTGTAGACCAGGTACACTGATGCCTTCCTGGCATGCGGAGGAGCAAGGAGGAAGCCATGCCCATCGTTGTCCCCTCTAGACGCTTTCCCGGCTCCTGTCCAGGCCAGCCCTGCTGCCTGGAAAAATAAGGAAGGGAAGGCAGGAGAGAGATCGAGGAGAAAAACTCCCAGAATCCAGGGCCTGGAGGCTTCGGGGCCCATCTGCAGCCGCTGTGTTTTAGGGCTAGGCCAAGAGCAGCTCCTTTGCTTTCCCAGCTTAACTTACCACATTGGCCCTTTCCTGCCATGATTAATCACGTGACCGCATTTGTGCACATAGCCGGCGGGCTATGTACAGTCTCAGCTGCCTTTAACCCGATGAATGGAGCTCAGGCAATCTGCTTTGAAGCTTTATTCTGCAGTCTGCTAAGAGGATTCCTGGTGGGTTTTGTGCATTCCTTACTTGTCTTCTGTAGGAGACTTCAGAAAACCAGTCCTGAGAAAGGAAAAATTGCAGCTTAAAAAAATTGCACTAAAATAATCAGAAGGAGGATTGTAGTAGTTTAACTTGAAGACTGCTTGTTAAACATGGACAGCAGCACGACTGCCATGTACAGTGGGGCAGGTGGTGCACTGCACAACTCTGTGGGGCACCATTCATCATGATGTAAATGACATCACCGGCATTGTACAAGGCAGTGGCTTTGAGTGGCAGTGATGTTGTAGAGATGAGCAGGCCCTAGTCTTGGAAAAAAGTGACCTTCCTAAGGAGTAGATGTCCTAGCTGTAAGAGAGCCCAGACAGTTGCTTCTTTCCTTCTGAAATCCTCCTGTAAATCTGGACATTAGCATCGGGGTCTAAGAGGAGGTAGGAGATAGGAGAGAACCTGTGGGTTAAGGGCAGAGTTTTGTGACAACATCCATCCAAGGTAGAACTGTCAGGACCTAGGTTGCTTTCTCCAATAACTAGATGTGAATGAATTTTAGGGAGAGCTGGAAAAGCAGCTTCTACAAGCAAACCCGATTCTGGAGGCTTTCGGCAACGCCAAAACAGTCAAGAACGACAACTCCTCACGATTCGTAAGTAGCAAAGCCACGCGGGTTTTCCAGAAAAGGTTTGTTGTCATTTCCTGCCTGGGCTGCAGAGTGTTTGTGTGCGGAGGTGGGAGGGGCATCTGACCCTGGAGAGATGGGCTGTACCTTACAATCTTGCAAGGGCTCCTGCCTCTCACACTCTCATTCATTCGTTCATTCATTTACTGTTCACTCAACAAACACTGGTCAGGTGTGGTGGCTCACACCTGTAATCCCAGCACTTCGGGAGGCTGAGATGGGAGGATCACTTGAGCCTAGGGGTTCTAGACCAGCCTAGGCAACAAAGTGAGACCCCCCATCTCTATGATTAAAATTTTAAAAATTATTTATTGAGCACGTGCTATGTGCTAGATCCTTACATCCAATACCATTTTATGTAGCAAAACATGAATTGAGTGCCAACTATGTACCAGGCACACACCTTCTCCAAGAAATATTTAGTAAGTACCTACTCTGTGCAATTATTCTGGTAGGCACTTTTACATGTACCACCATCCTCTTTGTTTGTTTCTCATTTGCTGTTTTTATTAAGTGCCTGCTGTGTACCAGGCACTGAGCGAGGCTCACAGGATTGTGATGAATAGTTCAGGTATGGTTCCAGCCTTCATGAAGCTGGTTCTTCCAATTGAAGAACAGACAGTGAGTGAGGCAGGGGGTACTAGCTTCCCACGCACACTCCCCCAGGCTCCAAAGCAAAAGGTTTTTGCCTGAGCCCAACAGGGGCAGGGGAACTCTGAAAGTGGGTGGTTGACGTTATGTAGACAAAAATGGTTTCATTGTACAAAAGAAGCTGTTGCCTCTCTGTAGGAGGGTCAGAAAGATATTTTAGTAAGAAAAGATGAAAGAAAAATTGCCTCTGCGTTCCAGGAGTAGGGGGTCTCTGAACTGTCGCTCACTGGGATGGGGTCCCATGAAAGACTTTGCAGAAAGTTCTGCTCTACTGAGCATATTCACATGGTGGTCCCTGACCCTGCGATCCCCAAGGCCCATTTTAGTAACAAACAATTACACGATGTCTCCTTTCCTTGCCCAAAATTAGAATCATAGATAGTATCACCTCCTACACGGATTAGATGAATACACATCAGCATAATACCCTAACTGTAATGAGAAGAAGAAATAACATAAGACAATTCATTTAAAAAAGGTGCATTTCAGGCCCAGCGAGGTGGCTCATGCCTGTAGTCCCAGCACTTTGGGAGACTGAGATGGGCAGATCACTTGAGCTCAAGAGTTTGAGACCAGCCTAGGCAACATGGAGAAACCCCATCTCTACAAAAATAAATAAATAAATAAATAGAATAAAGTGCATTTCAGCATGTCAATGCTTGGGCCAGGCCACAGCAACAGAAGACACAGTAAGAGACAGACACTTAGGTCTATCCACTGCGACAGCTACAAATACAAGGAAAAGGGTCAAGTTCAAGCACTGATGATGTTGGGATGGGATTTTCCAGAATGGCAACTGACTCTCAGTGAAGCACTGAACCAAAAAACAATCTTCTCTAGAGTCACACAGATGGGATATTCTTATATTACAATAACATTTTAAACACTTTTTAATGCTTTTATTTAAAAGCATAAAAATCTAGGCTGGGCACAGAGTGGCTCACACCTGTAAACCCAGCACTTTGGGAGGCTGAGGTGGGAAGATCACCTGAGGTCAGGAGTTTGAGACCAGCCTGGCCAACATGGTGAAACCCTGTTTCTATTAAAAATGCAAAACTTAGCTAGGCGTGGTGACACACCCCTGTATTCCCAGCTACTTGGGAGGCTGAGGTGGGAGAATCACTTGAACCTGAGGAGATGGAGGTTGCAGCGAGCCAAAGTCACACCACTGCACTCCAACCTGGGTGACAGAGTGAGACTCCGTCTCAAAAAAAAGAAAAAAGCATAAAAATCTAAAGGCGTAAAGGTTAGGTTCTAAGTCTAGCTAATTACAAACAGATTTTTACCTCCGTGAGTGTCAGGTGAGACATTGCAAGAGTCATAAGGGATATAGACAAGGATTGGCGTCAGAAACTCTCCTGGTCATTGCAGGACTCCCAGAATATCCTTGGCCCCACTGTTCACTAACAACAGTGGCCCCCGCCATCATGTGACAAGCCAAATAATCTCTTCCACTGATTTCCAAAATCTCCATAGCAGATGTGCCGCTTCCACTGAGAAGCACTGTGTTTGCGTGTTGCAATTCAGTGCAATGTTTCTAGCCCCGTCATAAATGGAAGTATAAGTACAAGACAAATCCCTAAAGACATCCTCCACTCACTGGTGTCCCTGCCATCTTGAGAAGGAGAGTGAAGAAAGGCGCCTGGGCCTTGCCTGTGACCAGCCAGCTCTCCCTGGCTCCATTTGGGATATGGTCATCCCAAGTCACTCTACCGCATGTTTCCCGATGAGGAAAGTTTAAAGGTTTTGTCAAGGACTGAGCAAGCCTAGGGGATCGTGTCCACACACGCCAACACTTCCCACCACATTATGTCATGGCGAAGGAAATGGATGAAATCCTGTCTCGCCTATTGAGGAAACAGGAAAAGGGTTGATGCCAACAGATGGAGGATTGGATTCCGTCCTTGGTTTCATGGCTTAGCTGAGGCAGGTAGATAGGGCCATCTTTGGAGATACTTGTTGAGCCTCTAGGGCCAGGGACATGACCCATTCCTGCCTAAAGGACATCCTACACAGGGCCTGCTTGGGCATTGTGGCCAATGCTACTCACCTGTCCCACAGAGAAGGTTTCATCCATAGTTGGATGATATGGGTGCAGCTTGTTCTGAAGCAAGGTGGGGTTTGGGGAGGGAGTCCTTTCCAGCCCCTGAATATGGAAAAACCTTCCTTCTGCTTAGGGCTCTACCTCTCAGGAGCAATGTCATGTTGGACAGTCACTTGATCTCTCTTAGTCTTAGTTTTCCCAGCTTTACAACGGGGATAGTGGGCTGGGTGTGGTAGTTTACTCCTGTAATCCCAGCACTTTGGGAGGCTGAGATGGGAGGATCGCTTGAGTGCAGGAATCTGAGACCAACCTGGGCAACACAGTGAGATCCTATCTGTACAAAAATTTTTTTAAAATTAGTTGGGTATGGTGGTGCATGCCTGTAGTCCTAGCTACTTGGGAGGCTGACGTCATGGGGAAAAGGGGATTGCTTGAGCCCAGGAGTTTAAGGTTACAGTGAGCTATGATTTCACCCCTGCACTCCAGCCTGGGTGACAGAGCAAGACCTTGTCTCCAATAAATAAATAATTTTTTTAAAAATGGGGATATCCGGCTGGGCGCGGTGGCTCACGCCTGTAATCCCAGCACTTTGGGAGGCCGAGTTGGGCGGATCACGAGGTCAGAAGATCAAGACCATCCTGGGTAATGCGGTGAAACCCTGTCTCTACTAAAAATACAAAAATAGCCAGGTGTGGTGGTGCACACCTGTGGTTCCAGCTACTCGGGAGGCTGAGGCAGTAGAATGGCATGAACCTGGAGGCAGAGCTTGCATTGAGCTGAGATCGCGCCACTGCCCTCCAGCCTGGGCAACAGAGCGAGACTCCATCTCAAAAAAAAAAAAAAAAAAAATGGGGATAGCCATGATGGACTATGGTCATTGCAAGAGCCAAATGATATTGATCTGTGAACATGTTTTACACGTTCTGTTGCTCTCAGGCCTGGGGTGGTCTCAGCTCAGCAGATGTTGGTTCTGCCTGATGAGTTGACCCGTGGGGGTTCTGAGTGTTCGCAAGAATGCCCCCCACCCCCTCCATCCTCTGTAACATCTCCCTCCTGCTTGCCCACAGCATGGGGTTAAAGGCTGAAGTTGGGCAGCAAAGCCTGAACTGTGTTTTCCTGTTGGCAGGGCAAATTCATCCGCATCAACTTCGACGTCACAGGTTACATCGTGGGAGCCAACATTGAAACCTGTATCCTTTCCCGGAGCCTGGGCCAAATGGGCACCCCTGCCCCCTACCAACCTCCAGCCCAGAGGCTGGGAGAGTCCAGGAGCCACCCCTGTCTTTCCAGCCTCTTAGGTTTCTTCCAGAACAAATCTCCCCTTAACAGCAGGCATTGTGGTGCAGTGGTTATACATGTGTGGACCAGACCCCTGGTTTGAACCCCAAAGAAGCAGCCTAGCCTGCATGTGATGCTCGAATGACCTGTCCCTTAGCTGACTGACCTTGGGCTGGTTACTCCACCTGTCTGTGCCTCATCAGCAAAACGGGGATGATAACGAATGGTACCTGCCTCATAGAAATGTGAGAATAGAGTGAGTGAACTGATATAAAGCTCTAGGCACCATGCAAGGTGCAGAGTAAGGGCTGCCTACGTAGTGTCTCTTGTATGATCTTCACTTCATTCTTACTCAGCCACCGTCCGAGGCCAAATTCTCGACCTGTTATCCTTTTAGAGACTTGGTCTGTGATGGGCTCCACTTCTTAGGTAGGAAATTAATGAAAACAGAGTTTACCCAGAAGAACGCTGATGTCGCAAGGAACGAGTATGACGAGTATAACGAGTATTCTTTCATGAATCTGAGTGGTGAAGTGGAGCCAAGTTAGAAATATCTGGACGTGGGGGAACAACCAGGTCTAGAGTTTAGTGATTGATCAGCCTCAGGAGCTTTGCAGGCGGCCCTTGGGCTCAAGGGTGTGTTGTGTTCACAGCTTCCTGCGGACCACGTGCTTGGCAATGAATAGGGCCTGGGGGATGACTTGGCATCTTTCTGCCCCTGAGGTCTGCTGGCAGCACCTCGTGGTCCCATTTGTCCACGTTATATGCCCTGGATAAGGGGGTGGGTTGTGGAGTGGCCTCCTCTCCACTGTACTTGTCTAAGCTGCGGGGATTTGGGAAAACCACTGAAGCTCTCTCAGTTTTGCCTCAGTAAAATGGGGGTGATCACACCTACTTTGTGGAGCTGGTGCAGTGATTAAATGAAATAATATGCATAATAGTATGCACAGCCCTTGGTACGCAACGGGGCCCAAAGTGAGCATCTCATAGGTGGTGGCTATTGTGTTACTGTTAATGTTTGGTATGTTTCTACTTTAATCTGCCCAAACCAGCCAGGATTCCTGTCCTGCAGCTGGGAGGGCTGCCAGGCTTCGGTCAAGTCCAGAGCCAGGGCCCTCTTGTCCTGCAGCCTTGCACACACCTCTCAGCAGTTCATTTCCTGTGTTTAGAGCGAGCCCCAGGCATAGCGCTGTCCTTCAGGCCTCAGCCTTCCTTTTAGATCAGTGGTTCTGAAAGTATGTTTCCCAAACCAGCAGCATCAGCATCACTTGGGAGCTCTTTAGAAACACACATCTCAGCCGGGCACGGTGGCTCAAGCCTGTAATCCCAGCACTTTGGGAGGCCGAGGCGGGCAGATCACTTGAGGTCAGGAGTTCGAGACCAGCCTGGCCAATACGGTGAAACCCTGTCTCTACTAAAAATACAAAATTAGCCAGGCGTGGTGGCATGCACCTGTAGTCCCAGCTACTCAGGAGGCTGAGGCAGGAGAATTGCTTGAAGCTGGGAGGCAGAGGTTGCAGTGAGACAAGATTGTACCACTGCACTCCAGCCTGGGTGACAGAGCAAGACTCTGGCTCAAACATATATGTGTGTGTGTTCCTGTGTGTGTGTATACATGTGTATATATTGTGTACAATACGTGTATACACATGTGTGTGTATACATACGTATACACACACACACACATACACACATATATATATATATGAAATGCACACCTTAGGCCCTGCCCCAGGTCTGCTGAATCACATGTTGGAGGGTGGAGCCCAGCAAGCTGGGTTTGAATAAGCCCTCTAGGAGTTTTGACGCACCATGAGAAAGTCTGAGAATCACTGCTTTCCAGCTAGGACATGGGCTGTGGTAGCCCAGGCACTGCTAGCTGGGTTTAGGACTTGAAGAAGACAAGGTCTGCTCATCCAGCCCCATCATCCCGCAGCATCACACTTACTGCTGTGGAAATCCACCCAGTACAGTAGCCCAGCCTCCTAGTTGTCCTCTTCCATCACCCCAGACCCTGGGATCTCCATGCCACCCTCACCTGCCCTCCCCTCTGCTGTCCCTCCTGCCACCCTCCATGGCGGAGCAGCTCTCCTGAAATTAATTAGTATAGCGTGTTTACAGTCTCTCTCCCCTCCGTCCCATGAGACCCCACTCTTGGAACAGAGGGCATGGAAGACAGCTTTGCTACTTGCTAGCTGTATGATCTTGAGAAAGGACCTCCCTTCTCTGAACCTCAGTTTCTCCTTCATGAAAACACCAATAATAGTTGCACTTACTTCCTAGCATACTTGGTGAGGCTTCAGTGAGACAATTTATATCAATCATTTCACATAGGAATGAATCATAAATCATAGAGGGTGTCATTATTTGCATTCTGTAATGTCTGAAGACAGCTCACTTTAAAGAAGATTTGCTGGTGATGGCTGTTAGGGGAACATCTCATTACCATCTTCCTGGGGTCTTTCTATGCTTTGTCTTTTCACTCTATTCCCCTCCCTTCTTTATGCATCTGAGGTCTGCTGGCAGCACCCAGTGGTTCCATTTGTCCACAGGGGCGATGGTCAAAGTTAGACATTACTGATCCGTGGGGCAGAACTGGAAAGTCATCCCGTGTGAATTGGGTATGACAGAGATAGATGTGGAAGACCAGAAGAACACCCGCAGTATCCCCAGAATCCCTAACTCCCTCCAAACCAGATCTGCTGGAAAAATCACGGGCAATTCGCCAAGCCAGAGACGAGAGGACATTCCACATCTTTTACTACATGATTGCTGGAGCCAAGGAGAAGATGAAAAGTAAGTGACTAGCAATGACGTGTGATTGGAAGGCTTGAGCCTTCCCTTTCATCAGAATCCAAGGTTAAGGGATTGGCTATTAAAACAGTCTCAGATCCTGCCAGAAAGGACCATGTCTGTGAGTGACAGATGAGCAGTTCTTCATCTCCTCCCAGTGAGTGAGTGTGGCTTTTGTTCAGTCATTCTCATTTACTGACCGCCTACTATGTGACATAGTAGCCATCAACTCCAATTAGACATTAGATCATTAAGACTCATGTCTAATTAGATCAGAGAGCATCAAGTCCAACTAGACACAATCTGTGCCTTCAAGGAAAGGGAGAAAGACATTTGCTTTACTTGCCAATTTATAAAACCTGCAAGTATAAAAGATGCATTCTGGTTTTATAAGGAATTTACAGGGCCAGCGGGGCTAAACACTTTTCATTATACATGTTTTGCCGTGACTTTGTAGAACAGGGGTCAAAACTTTTTCTGTAAAAGGCCAGATAATAAATCTTTAGGCTTTACAGGCCACACAGCTTCTGTCACAGCTATTCAACTCTACCATTGTAATGCAAAAGCAGCCACAGGCAACACATAAACCAATGAGCACAGGCAACACATAAACCGAAGTATGCAGGCAACACATAAACCAATGAGTGCAGGCAACACATAACCGAAGTATGCAGGCAACACGCAAACCAGTGAGTGCAGATGCGTCACTGTGTTACAATAAAACTTTATTTACAAAAACAGGCAGTGTGCAGAAGTTTGCCGACCTCTATTGTAGGGAAAAATGTTTTTTATGTAAATACAATACACTGTACACCAGACTCCAGTAGGAAGTTACGAGTTCAGTTCTGGACATGCAGTTGTTTACTAACTCCTAAAAATATATACAAATCACATAGCTTAAAAAAGGAGTGGATCAGTCACTACCTGTCCGTAGTAGAGTCTACATATTAGTAATAAGTTTTAAGTCTGAAATTTTATGGGAATAATACAGACTTTGCTTCCCATCTCTTTTGTGGCCCGAGTGTAGTTATTTTGGTTAAGACAGTTACCAAAAGGATCTGTGTGAGCTCAGAACTTCGCTGTGTCGGAGTGTATTGCAGAGCTCAGCTACGGGGGTGGCATTTTCCATTATTTAAATTTCCAGGGTGGGGCGCAGTGGTTCATGCCTGTAATCCCACACTTTGGGAGGCAGAGGCAGGCGGATTACCTAAGGTCAGGAGTTTGAGACCAGCTTGGCCAAGATAGTGAAACCCTGTCTCCCCAAAAATACAAAAATTAGGCAGGTGTGGTGACTGGCGCCTGTAATCCCAGCTACTCGGGAGGCTGAGGCAGGAGAGTCGCTTGAACCTAGAAGGTGGAGCTTGCAGTGAGCTGAGATTGCAACACTGCACTCCAGCCTGGGTGACAGAGTCAGACTCTGTCTCAAAAAAATAAAAATAAGTTTCCTTAATGGCTGGCTTTCTGGAACATAGGATATGAGGTGGAGCACTTTTTGGTAAAGGGGGCATGCTGAATGTATGTTATATACCAGCAAACATGGTACATTAGCAGTTACAGTGCAGGACCCTGTGGAATGGGCCAGGGAAAAATATTGACATTCCTCTTCCTTTTATTTGGCACCAAAGAAAAGAGTTTGGTTGTCTGGTAACTTGGGTTCCAGTTTTGTGCTTTGCCTCTGGTCTTCCAGAAATGGGCAAGTATAGGACTCACAACTAAATTCCCGGGGGCCCTTTGTGTTCTAGATGATAGAACTGGAAAGATGTTGGGCTTGTAGACAGAACCAAATATTCCTAAAAGCATCCAAACTCGGGATAATGAAGTCTTGGCAAAGACCTCAGTCCTCGTGACTTGAATCAGGCATTTCAAGTTAATCCAAAAGTTTGAGTTAACTGGTGTCTTGGGTCAATTTAACCTCGACTTTATCAAGCAGCTTCCAAGTGACTTGACCCATAAAAGACCTTTATTTTAAAAGAAAAATATCTTGCTGACGTCTTTCCAAAAGTATAACCAAATCCAACCTAATTAAAGATTGATCTGGAAGAGGATCCTTGAGGTATTGGAGGGTATAATAAAAGCAAATGGTACAGGAGAAAGAAAGGCAATTATAAAGCTGAGGGTCGGGGAGAAGCCAAACAACAACAAAGGAAATGTAATCATAGGATACAGTTTTACAGAGAATATCTAATTAATGTCATAATATAAACAGGGAGTTGGCAAACTGTTTTCACTAAAGGATCAGTAGTAAACGTTTTAGACTTTAAGGACCAGATGGCCTCTGTTGCAACTACTAGCTCTGTTGCCTAGTGAGAAAGCAGCCGTGAGAAATAAACAAGGACATCAGAGCGGCTGTGTTGCAATAAAACTTTATTTACACAAACAACAGGGGACCGGATTTGCCAATCCATGATATAAGCCTTATGTATTAATTCAACTAAAAATAGCTGGAGGTGGCTGGGCACGGTGGCTCACACCTGTAATTCCAGCACTTTGGGAAGCTGAGGCGGGTGGATCACCTGATGTCAGGAGTTTGAGACTAGCCTAGCCAACATGGTGAAATCCCATCTCTACTAAAAATACAACAAATTAGCTAGGTGTGTTGGTGGGTGCCTATAAATCCCAGCTACTCGAGAGGCAGGAGAATTGCTTAAACCCGGGAGGCAGAGGTTGCAGTGAGCCAAGATCGCACCACTGCACTCCAGCCTGGGCAACAAGAGTGAAACTCCCTCTCAAAAAAAAAAAAAAAAAAAGCTGGGAGAAAGGAAAGGTAGTATAAGAAAGCTACATGTTTGCCTGCCATAGCAGGAAGTCACTAGATATTATCTAAACTTGACATATCCAGAAATTGCCTATTACAGTGACTGTGCTTTACCTCTGGTCTTCCAATAGGCCAAAATCGCCTATTTTGGCACTGAGGACTGGTTTCCTGGAAGAAAATTTTTCCACAGATTGGGTGGGCGGGGTGGCAGGGATGGTTTCGGGATGATTCAAGTATATTACATTTACTGTGCACTTTATTATTACATTGTAATATGTAATGAAATAATTATACTACTCGCCATAACATAGAATCATTGGGAGCTTGTTTTCCTGAGGTCTCATCGAGGGGTGATGGGGGACAGTGACAGATTATCAGGCATTAGAGTCTTATAAGGAGCACACAGGCACGGTTCTCGATAGGGTTTGCGCTCCTATGAGAATCTAATGCTGCCGCTGATCTGATGGGAAACCGAGCTCAGGCAGTGATGCAAGCGATGGGCAGCGGCTGTAAATACGGATGACGCTTCATTCGCTCACCTGCTGTTCACCTCCTGCTGCGTGGCCCAGTTCCTAACATGGACCAATACTGGTCTATGGCCTGTGGGTTGGGGAACCCTTGGCCTATTATATATAATACATAATGGTATATACATTATAATAGGTTAGTATATATAGCAAGCCTATTCTACAGAGAGAGAGTGATAACCGCCAGAAAAAAAGCAGCTAAAAGAGCTAAAAAGCAGGTATTATGGAGTAAGGTAGGAGTTGGAGAAGGGATGTGACTGGCGAATGCTATTTTTCATTATAAACCTTTAGTAGTAGTTGATTTTTAAAACTCATGTGCTTGTTTGAATTTGATAAAAATTTTATAAATAGATGAATAAGGCCAGGTGTGGTGGCTCACGTCTGTAATCCCAGAACTTTGAGAGGTCGAGATGGGTGGATCACCTGAGGTCAGGAATTCAAGACTAGTGTGGTCAACATGGTGAAACCCCATCTCTACTAAAAACAAAAAAATTAGCCAGGCATGGTGGCGGGCGCCTGTAATCCCAGCTACTTGGGAGGTTGAGGCAGGAGAATCACTTGAATCTGGGAGGAGGAGGTTGCAGTGAACTGAGATCACACCACTGCACTCCAGCCTGGATGACAGAGTAAGACTCCGTCTCAAAAAAAAAAAAAAAATGAGTAAAGGTCAATCTAACTCTTCTGACAGTTTTGTCTCTGAAGGCAGGGTGCCTCTGGACAATTGAGGTAAGGGCATCCCTTCCTCCAGGTAGATGCAACTTCGTGCCAGGGATTCTGGCTTAGCAAGCAGAACCAAGGCTGGATATCAGCTGCAGTCACTGGAGCAGTGCACAACCTGCACCACTGTGCAAGGCTGGCAGTGGTTGGTATGGTTGTCTACATGACGATGCATGAGGGTTTTAAACGGTCCAAGCCTTGAGAAAGGGAAAGGAATTATGATGGCCCAGACCCTTGACCAGATCTCCATCTCATGTTGAAATTAGAAGTGTATCTTGTTGACCCTGAGCCCTCTTCCTCTCCTTCTAGGTGACTTGCTTTTGGAGGGCTTCAACAACTACACCTTCCTCTCCAATGGCTTTGTGCCCATCCCAGCAGCCCAGGATGATGAGATGTTCCAGGAAACCTTGGAGGCCATGGCGATCATGGGTTTCAGCGAGGAGGAGCAGCTATGTAAGCCTCACACCTTGAATCTGGAGGGTAGCCTGCCTGGGTACCAGTAGAACCTGTTAAGAATTCTTCTCTGGTCAGGACAGATTTCTGCTCTCTGAATTCCCCACTTTCCATTAAAAAAGAAAAAAAGGAGGAAAATGAATTTCATTCTAGGTGGTTTGTTTGTGTTTTGTGTTGTGGAAAAGTGGCTGTATAACTAGGACTCTTTTAGTTGCAAGTAACCCAAGCTGGCTTAAACCAAAGGGAAAGTGACTAACTCACAATGTTGAAAAGTTCAGAGAGGTTGGGCGCAGTGGCTCAGGCCTGTAAACTCAGCGCTTTGGGAGGCCAAGGTGGGCAGATCACTTTAGGTCAGGAGTTCGAGACCAACCTGGTCAATATGGTGAAACCCTGTCTCTACTAAAAATACAAAAAAGTTAGCCAGGGATGGTGGTGCACACTTGTAGTCCTAGCTACTCGGGAGGCTGAGGTGGGAGGATTGCTTGAACCCAGAAGGCAGAGGTTGCAGTGACCCAAAATCATGCCACTCCACTCCAGCTTGGAAGATGGAGCTAGACTCCATCTCAAAAAAAAAAAAAAAAAAAAAAAAAGTTCAGGAATTCAAGCTTCAGGTATAGTGAGATCTAGTTGCTCAAAAGATTTTTCTAGAACCTAATTTGTCTTCTATCTCTCTCTTGACTACATTGTCTCCCTATAGGATGCAGTTTGTTGACAGCGACATGGCTGGGTTCCAGCCCTTAAATTATTTGAGTTTATGTCTAAAGAACAGAGTAGATTCCCGGCTTAACTTCCTGAACGGAGTGTCATTGACTCTGACTGGTTGATATGCACATTCCTGAGCTATGCAACATAGGCAGGGTTGTGGAAAGCACAGGGTGGTTTCATTATGGTCCCTAAGAATGGATTCTTGGAGCTGAAGATAGAGATGTTGGCTTCATCAGGAACATGTGGGAGGGGGAGTGATCGAGGCAGTGGTTTTACTCAGGCTCTTCCTGGAGGGGTTGCTCTGGTGATCGATTGATATTGATCAAAATCACCCAACCAAAGGCCAAGAAACATACTGGGTCTTGAGAACAGGACAGCTCAGAAAGAAATACTTGTTCAGGACACTGTGTTTTCAGAAACACTTTTCCTTCTGGGTTAGATGTGCCTCAGTGTTCAAGGTTAATCTCTTTTGGGAATACCAGGACAGAATTGTGGAAAGTTTCCCCTCCTTCCCACGCCTACGCCCGTTTGGAGCCCCAGAATAGCACTGAGGTTGCTGAAATGCTACATTTGGGGAGGGGCAGCTCCTCCGAAGATAACTTGGGGTCTAGAAAAATAAGACTCGATGGGTCAGTTGACAAATGGGTGGTGTGTGTGGGTCTCGGCCAGGGTCCCACATCAGAATCTAGTGCTGATAGCTTCCTTGTCTGAATGACATAGGCTCTCCAAGAATGATTCATTTTATTTAGGATGGGTCAGTTTTGCTTCTGATCTTGCTTTTAAATAACAATGAACAATGGTTAAGTATTTGCTGTGTGCCAGACATTTACTAAATCCTTTTTTCTTAATGTACTAGACTGTTCAGTATAGTTTTATTTAAATAATAAAAAGCTGGAACAGGCTGGGCACAGTGGCTCATGCCTGTAATCCCAGCATTTTGAGACACTGAGGCAGGAGGATTGCTTGAGCCCAGGAGTTCGAGACCAGCCTGGACAACATAGTGAGACTCTGTCTCTACAAAAAAATAAAGAAAACAGAAAAAAAAACTGGAACAAACTAAAATAGGTTGATTGATATACAGTTTATTAAATTATTGTCTATTCTTGTGAAAGAAAACAATGAGATCATTTAAATTGTGTTTTGGGGCCAGGCGCGGTGGCTCACGCCTGTAATCCCAGCACTTTGGGAGGCCGAGACAGGCGGATCACGAGGTCAGGAGATCGAGACCATCCTGGCTAACACGGCGAAACCCCATCTCTACTGAAAATACAAAAAAACTAGCCGTGCATAGTGGCGGGCGCCTGTAGTCCCAGCTACTCAGGAGGCTGAGGCAGGAGAATGGCATGAACCCGGGAGGCAGAGCTTGCAGTGAGCCGAGATCATACCACCGCGCTCCAGCCTGGGCGACTGAGCAATACTCCATCTCAAATAATAATAATAATAAATAAATTGTGTTTTGTTGGGCATGGTGGCTCACGCCTGTAATTCCAGCACTTTGAGAGGCCAAGGCAGGCAGATAACTTGAGGTCGAGTTCGAGACCAACCTGGGCAACATGGCAAGACTCCTTCTCTACAAATAATACAAAAAATTAACCGGGTGTGGTGGTGCACATCTGTAGTCCCAGCTGCTTGGGGGACTGAGGCAGGAAGATCACTTGAGCCCAGGAGGTCAAAGCTGCAGTGATCTGAGATAACGCCACTCTGTCACCTAGGCTGGAGTACAGTGGCTCAATCTCAGCTCCCTGCACCCTCTGCCTTGCAGGCTCAAGCAGTCCTCCCACCTCAGCCTCTCAAGTCATGGAGACTACAGGCATGTGCTACCATGCCTGGCTAATTTTTGATTTTAGGGTTTTTGTTTTGTTTTGTTTGAGATGGAGGCTCACTATCGTCACCCAGGCTGGAGTGCAGTGGCACGAACTCAGCTCACTGCAACCTCTTCCTCCTGAGTTCAGGCAATTCTCCTGGCTCAGCCTTCTGAGTAGCTGGGATTACAGGCGCCCACCACCATGCCCCACTAATTTTTTGTGTATTTTTATTGGAGACTGGGTCTCATCATGTTGGCCAGGCTGGTTTTAAACTCCTGACCTCAGATGATCCACTCGTCTTGGCCTCCCAAAGTGCTGGGATTGCAGGCATCAGCCACCGTGCCTGACCTGGGTTTTTTTTGGTTTGGTTGGGTTTCGTTTTTGGAGGGGTGAGTAGAGACAAGGCTTCACCATGTTATCCAGTATTCTCTAGTCTTGAACTCCTGGGCTCAATCAGCCCGCCTTGGCCTCCTAAAGTGCTGGGATTACAGGCGTGAGCCATCATGCCCAGCCCCCGGTGTTCTCAGTGTACATTGGCACTTGCCAATTTCCCCTTTAACCACAGAGACCAGACCCCAGGCCCAGCACCTTCAGCAGGCCAAAGAATCTAGCTAGAATTTGGTAATACTGTTTTCCTTGTAGTTATATTTATAAATGCCATCTATTTATGGCAAGTGAAGATTATTTTTCACTTAAGATAGAGAAAGTTTTCTATTAAAATAAATGTAAGGAGAGAGAAGGAGGTAAATTTAAAGAAAATGGTTAAGCAAATAATGGAGCAGATGGTACACAGAGCAAGCATTCAGATGATGGCATGCAAATAACCAACTCTCATGGGAACCACCTTAGTCCCAAATGTACACCAACCCCATTTATAAACCAAGAGCTACTTCCAAACCCTCCATTAAGGGGCCTGTGGAGAAGTGGGTGGGTCAGGCTCCAGGCTGGAGCTTCTCGAGGCTCCAAGTGACGAGGGGAGACCAGGATTTTCCCCACCACATTGGGTTCTACAGCCTTGAACTCCTGGGCTCAAGATATCCTCATGAGCCACCATGCCTGGCTAATTTTTTTTTTTTTTTTTGAGATGGAGTCTCACTCTGTCGCCCAGGCTGGAGTGCAGTGGCTCAATCTTGGCTCACTGTAAGCTCCACCTCCCAGGTTCATGCCATTCTCCCGCCGCAGCCTTCAAGTAGCTGGGACTGCAGGTGCCCACCACCACGCCCGGCTAATTTTGTTTTTGTATTTTTAGTAGAGACGGGGTTTCACCGTGTTAACCAGGATGGTATCAATCTCCTGACCTTGTGATCTGCCCACCTCAGCCTCCCAAAGTGCTGGGATTACAGGTGTGAGCCACCATGCCCAGCCCATGCCTGGCTAATTTTTTAATTTTTTGTAGAGTCAGGAACATAGACCAGCTATGTTGTCCAGGCTGGTCTTGAACTCCTAGTCTCAAGCAATCCCCCTGCCTCAGCCTCCCAAATCCTTGGGATTACAGCCATGAGCCACCATGCCTGGCCTGGTTAAACTGTTTCTAACATATTAGAAAAAACACCTAATTTTTAAGATGAAAAATAAAATCACCTAAATCGTCCATCCTGTGTACCCCTGGTGGTACACATGTCTGGTGTTGGAAAGCCCTGTTTCCTATTCCTCAGCAAGAAGAGAGGTGTAAGGCCACTGTATAAAATGAGCACAAACTTGATGTCTTAAAACAACAGGAATTTATTCTCTCCCAGTTCTGGAGGCCAGGGTTCTGAAATCAAGGTGTCGGCAGGAGCCGGGCATAATGGCTCATGCCTGTAATCCCAGCACTTTGGGAGGCTGAGGTGAGAGGATCATTTGAGGCCAGGAGTTCAAGACCAGTCTGGGCAATATAGCAAGACCCCTTGTCTACTAAAAATTTAAAATAAAAAAAAATTTTTTTTAAAGAGATAAGATGTTTTCCTTCTGGAGGCCCTGAGGGAGATCTGTTTCTTGCCTCTGCCCTGGCTTCTGGTGGCTCGGGCTGTTCCTGGCTTTTCCTTGGCTTGTCTCACTCCAGTCTCTGCCTCCTCCTTCATGTGGCATTCTACTTTATGGATCTTCTCTTCTGTCTATCATAAGGACACTTGACATTAAATGTAGGGCCCACCAGGTTAATCCGAGATGACCTCATCTTGAGATCTTTTACTTGATTCCATCTGCAAAGACCTCTTTTTCCAAATTAGGCCACATTCAGATTGGACGCGGTGGCTCACGCCTGTATTCCCAGCTCTCAGGGAGGCAGAGGCGGGAGGAGAGCTTGAGCCCAGGAATTCGAGACCTGCCTGGGTAATATAGTGAGACCCCATTCCCCACAAAAAGGAAAAAAAAATAAGTGTTACCCCCTCCCCAAATTAGGCCATATTCACAAGTTCCAGGTGGACATATTTTAGAAGGACCAACATTCAACCTAATATAGGTGGCTTCCGCTCTTTACCACCTACTGGCCTACTGGACCAGGCCCTGGCTCAGCATCTTACAGGACCTAAACTTCATGAAGTAGATTCTACTGTTACCATCTCCGTTTTGCAGATAGGGAAACCGAGGCTCATGGGACTTATTGAGATGCATGTAGAGTCTCTATCCTCTATCCATTCATGATTCATCCATCCATCCATCCTCTATTCATCCATCCATCCTCGACTCATCCATCCATCACCCATCCATCCATTCATCCATCCATCTACCCACCCATCCATTCATCCATGAACTCATCCTCCATACATTAATTCATTCATTCGTCCACCCGCCCCCCATCTGCCATCCATCCATCTCCCTCCCTCCGTATGTGTATCTGGACTCTGAACTAGGCTTTGGAAATTCAAAGATGATGAGATTTATAAGAAGTGAAGCTGGGATTTGAACTCAGGACTGTATAACTGCAGAATGTGTGCTTTCACCAGTGCACCAGGATGCTGCCAGCCGTCACCGTCCTTGCTGTGTTGTGTCTCTCCACTGGTTTACTTCTTTGCTGTCTGCTAACTCTGCCCCCAAGGTTCATCTCTTATGGCCTGGAAGTGGTGGCGTTCTTTTGTCATTTCTGGAATTACATTAACTATACCATAAAGTGCAAACCATTGGTTCCTGAACCCACAGGAGAGATCGGCCTCTATGACCTTCAAAACTTTTAAAAATTGGTTCCTAAAGTTTAAATATGGGTAGGCCGGGCACTGTGGCCTATAATCCCAGCACTATGGGAGGCCAAGGCACATGGATCACTTGAAGTCAGGAGTTTGAGATCAGTCTGGCCAACATGGTGAAACCCCATCTCTACTAAAAATAGAAAAATTAGCCGGGTGTGCTGGCACATGCCTGTCATCCCAGCTACTCTGGAGGCTGAGGCAGGAGAATTCCCCTGAAGCCGGGAAGTGCGGAGGTTGCACTGAGCCGAGATTGCACCAATGCACTCCAACCTGGGTGACAGAGCAAGACTGTCTCAAAAGAAAAAAAAAGAAAAAAACCATGGGTAGACTTCACATAAAAACTCTGGCTTTCCATGATCTGGAAAAATCAGAAGTTCTAGCAATACTGGGCTATGACGGAGTAGCTGCTGGCCCCTTCAGGTGGGTTTGTGGCCTCCTTGGGTCCCCACAGTCCTCCTTAGTTGGCTTTGTTCATGTAGACCGGTGGTTCTCTCCAGAGATGAGTTTGCCTCCCAGGGGACATTTAGTAGTGTCTGACGACATCTGTGGTTGTCACAACTCTGGTGGGGTAACCACCACTGACATCTAGTGGTTCAAGATCAGGGATGCTACTAAACTTCCCATGACGCCCAGGACAGCTCCCCGCAATAGAGAATTATCTGGCCCCGAATTTCTGCAGTGACAAGATTGAGAAACAAACCCTGAGTTGGCTGGCTCGCCTGGGCTGTGCAGGCGTTTCAGCAATCTTTACTTTAAACTTACACTTTTAAAACTGTGAGTACAACTCTTCCTAGTTTACAAAGCCTCTTTCATAGATGTCATGGTTAAAAGGAAGTGTCTCTCCAAGTCCTGTCAACAGCAGCTTCATTCACTTTGGGTGGAAGGCTTTCTGCCTTAGTGAGTGGGAGCAAATGGGTGGGCGGTCAGCAGCTGGGTCCTTTTGCTGAGCTGGGCCAAGGACTCCATGGTGTGAGAATAGCTGTTGTTATGGGCCTTGTGATGTCTGGTTTGGCCTGAGGAACCAGAGAAGTCTGGGATCTCTAGGCTTTGTTCCTGGAACACAGTGACTGATTTGAAGCCAGAACTCTGGGTGATTTGTACCTGAGTTAAGCTAAGCCAAGAATGTGCATTAATCATCATCCATTCTCCATCCACCCATCTATCCATCCATCTATTCATCCATCCATCTACCATCCATCCGTCATCCATCTGTCATCCGTCCATCCATCCATTCATCCATCCATCTATCATCCATCCATCAATCCTCTATCCATTCCTCCATCCATCATCCATCATCCATCAATTCTCTATCCATCTATCCATCATCCATCCATCCATTCTCTGTCCATTCCATCTATCCATCCATCCTCTATCCATCCAGTTATCCATCCATCCATCATCCATCTATCCTCTATCCATGCATTATTCATCCATCAATCCATCCTGTATTCATCCATCTATCCTCTACTCATCCATCCATCATTCACCCATTCATCTACCTACCCATCCATTCATCCATCCATTCATCCATGAACCCATCCTCTATCCATTTATTCATTCATTAATTCATCCATCCATCCACCTTCCACCTACCATCCATCCATCTCTCTCCCTCCCTACCATGTGTATCAGGACCCTGGACTAGGCTTTGGAAATTCAAAGATGATAAGGGCAGGCCCCCCATTCTCCAGAAACTCATGGTCTTGTGGGGATTTCAGACATAGAAACTATTTTAACAGTAACATGTGCTAAGTGTAGAGTCAGAGAGGTTCCAAGTATCTTGGGAACACAGCGTTTTTGTTTGGAGACACCTGGACAACTAGTAAAAACAAATGTATATTTTCTTCCTCCCAACATGGGCATCTTGTACACCCAGCAGAGTATGTAAGAAGTACAAGGTTTTTATTTCAAAAAGCCTTTCACCGATATAGATTTACATGTAGAAAATTGTGTATGCCATAGCGTGCAGTGCAAAGAATTATCATAAACCGAACATGTCTGTGTAACTAGAATCCATTTTAAATAAGAGAATGTCACCAGCCCCACAGAAGCTCCCACATGCACCTTCTCAGAGCTTCCCTCAATTAAGGATAATCAATATCCTGACATCTAACAACATCGATTAGTTTTGCCTCTTCTTGGACGGACTGTCAATATGTGGACTTAGGCAGTACGTTCTTGTTTCCATCTGTCCTCTTTTGTTCAGTGTTTGTGTCTGGAAGATATGTCAGGGGTGTTTTTGTTTTAGAGACGGGATATGTCAGGGATATTTTTGTTTTAGAGACAGATCTCTCTGTCTCAAACTCCTGGCCTCAAACAATTCTCCCACCTCAGCCTCCCAAAGTGCTGTGGTCGCAGGCATGAGTCACTATGCTGGCCCCAATACATCAGTTTTGTTTTTTGGTAGTTGTAACTCATTCATTCTCACTGTTCTGTGGCAGGGGTTCCTAGTGCATTTTCTGTAAAGGGTCAGATAGTAAATTCTTTAGCCTTTATAGGCCAGACGATCTCTGTTGCAACTCTTTAACTCTGCCATTGTAGCATGCAAATAGTTATAAACAGTATGTAAATGAATGAGTATAGCTGTGTTCCAATAATACTTTATTTAAGTAAACAGTGGGCTAGATTTGGTCCATGGGCTATAATTTGCCAGTCCCTGCTGTGTAGTATTCCATTGTAATGCAAGGTTTTAAGCAACCATATGAAAATATTGAGCTCAGAATTTAGTTTCTTTGGAGGAAAGATGTAGGCCGGCTCTGGGTCCCCAGTGGCTTTAGGCTCCAAAACTCCAGGGTACCTTGGCATTGACCTTTGTGTCTGCTCTGCTCTTCTCTCTCCACCTCAGCCATATTGAAGGTGGTATCATCAGTCCTACAGCTTGGAAATATTGTCTTCAAGAAGGAAAGAAACACAGACCAGGCGTCCATGCCAGATAACACAGGTACTTGCCACCTTTTACCAATAACCAATGACTTTGGGGTTGTGGGGGGTGGGGAGGGTAACATTTAACCATTGGTTGTTTTTCAAGGTGAAAGTATCTGGGATTTTAACAACAGTTGGACTAGGTTCTTATCACTCATTTTTCTTTTTGCACACTTTTCGCTGCTCAAGACCCTATGTGGAAAGTTTTTGAATCAGAGTGCAGAGATTAAAAAAAAAAAAAAAAACCTAATAGTTTTATTTATTTGTTCTTTTTTTAAAATACAAAATTTTACAAGTTTTAATAGAGACGAGGTCTCACTGTGTTGTCCAGGCTGATCTTGAACTCCTGAGCCCAAGTGATCCTCCCACCTTGGCCTCCCAAAATGCTGGGATTACAGGCAAGAGTCACCACATCCCGCCCCTAATAGTGACCAGACAAGATCCTGAGGGACCATCTACTCTAAAATACTCCACTTAATTGTTTTGTTAAAGAAATATTTCTCAAGCCCCTGCAATATACCACTGGGATACAGCAGGAAATGACACAAGAATAGCTCTTCTTACAGTATCTGTGGTCTTCCTGGGGAGACAGACCTCAATTGCCCTGAGAATTAGGGGTACTGGATAAAATACAGGATGTCCAGATACGTTTCAATTTTAGGTAAACAACAAACCTTTTTTTAAATTTTAAGTATGTCCGTTGTAACATTTGGACCATGATTATACCAAAAAAGTATTCTTGTTTATCTGAAATTCAGGTTTAACTGAGCATCCTGTAATTTTCCCCCTAAATCTGATAAACCTACCCACAAATAAATAGTATTTTGTGTTTTGAGAAGCTGGCATGGCTACCACCATGCTTGTTGGTGGCTAAGAGCAAAACTTAGGTTTCTTATTTCCCGGCCCAGGCTGTATATTGTGTTGCTTTTTCGCACTCCCTAGAGCCCACCTTGATCAAACATTTTGCAACCGCTTACTGGGTTTCCCTTGCCCACTGCCTAGACAGAGCCAATTAATCAAGACAGGGGAATGGAGATAGAGAAAGAGTAATTCACGCAGAACGGGCTGCATGGGAGAGCAGAGTTTTATTATTACTCAAATCAGTCTTCTTGAGCATTCAGGGATCAGAGTTTTTAAGCATAATGTGGTTAGGGGGAGGCCAGTGAGTTGGGGGTGCTGATTGGTTGGGTCAGAGATGAAATCACAGGGCGTTGAAGCTGTCCTCTTGCCCTGAGTCAGTTCCTGGACAGAGGCCATCAGATCAGATGAGCCAGTTTCTCGATCTGGGTGGTGTCAGCTGATCCACCTGGTGCCAGGGTCTGCAAAATATCTCAAGCACTGATGTTAGATTTTACATTAGTGATGTTATCCCCGGGAGCAATTTAGGGAGGGTCAGACTCTTGTAGCCTCCAGTTACAGAACTCCTAAACCATAATTTCTAATCTTTAGGCTAATATGTTATTCCTACAAAGGCAGTCTAGTCCCCAGGAAAGAAGGGGGTTTGTTTTGGGAAAGGGTTCTTGTGTTTTAAACTATAAACTAAGAGGCCGGGCGTGGTGGCTCATGCCTGTAATCCTAGTAATTTGGGAGGCCGAGGCAGGTGGATCACTTGAAGTTAGGAGTTCAAGACCAGCCTGGCCAACATGGTGAAAACTCATCTCTACTAAAAATATAAAAATTAGCTGGGTGTGGTAGTGGGCACCTGTAATCCCAGCTACTCAGGAGGCTGAGGCAGGATAATTACTTGAACCCAGGAGGTGGAGATTGCAGTGAACCAAGATTGTGCCAGTATGCTCCAGCCTGGATGACGTAATGAGACCCTGTCTCAATAAATAAATAAATAAACAAACTATAAACTAAGTTCATCCCAAAGTTAGTTCAGCTTACATCCAGGAATCATTCAGTGGAGCTTGGAGGTTAGAAGCAAGATGGAGTCAGTTAGGTCCGATCCTGTTCAGTGTCTCAGTTATAATTTTGCAGTGGCAGTTTCATTCTCAGGTGTTTGTTATGTGTTAGAGTCCCTAAATCTGGCAAATTAACGGAATCCAGATGCCAAGGGAAGACCTCAGGGAAAGAGAAATGAAAAAGCACTCTTGCCAAGAGATGGGGGAAAAAAATCCTAAAATCACTGTATTTACTCTGCCTTGCACATGCAAAGCAGCATGTAATGCTATTTTCACGTTAAGGGACCAACTAGTGGTCACAGCACTGTGTTCCAGCCTGGCGACAGAGGAAGACTGCATCTCAAAAAAAAAAAAAAAAAAAGCATTTAGGTTGATTCTAGCATTTTCCTATTGCAAACAATGCTGTAACACATATCCTGGAAGGGCGAAACAAATATTTATTGAATAGTAACTATTCAATAAATGTTACTATTAGTAACTATTTAATACTTACTAAGTATTAAATAAATCTCAGGGGCCAGTAATCCCAGCACGTGGGGAGGCCGAGGTGGGTGGATTGCCTGAGTTCAGGACTTCAAGACCAGCCTGGGCAACACGGTAAAACTCCATCTCTACTAAAATACAAAAGAAATTAGCTGGGTGTGGTGGCAGGCACCTATAATCCCAGCTACTTGGGAGGCTGAGGCAGGAGAATTACTTGAACCTGGGAGGCAGAGGTTGTAGTGAGCTGAGATCGCAGCACTGCACTCCGGTCTGGGTGACATAGCAAGACTCCATCTCCAAAATAATAAATAAATAAATAAATATATATCTCTCTCTCTTTCTCTCTCTCTCTCCCCCCACCCCCCTCCCTCCCTCTGTCTCTCAGGGACTTTACATATTTTACCTTATTTAGTCCTGGGTACCAACAAGGTACTGAAGAGCTGACCCTTTTTAAAGCTTAGAAAAGCAAGACTCCGGGAGAGTAAAGAGCTTTTCCAAAGTCACATGACTTGGAAGTGTGAAGGGACAGGGACTTGAAACTAGAACTACCTGACCCTGAACCCCCAACTGGGGCATACTTCAGCACCCCCCCCAAATCATTGCCTCTCAGCAAAATACTGGGGAGTGTGACCACTAATGACAGCAGCCTTTAGGACTATATTCCCGGTCAGTGGGTCCCATTTCCCCAAGAGAACCCAGTGTATTCACAGATCACAAATAGCCCATGTGATGTGCCTTCTTGCCAAGCTATTTCTTTTGTGATGCACTCAAGATGTTTCTTTTCTCCATCCAGCTGCTCAGAAAGTTTGCCACCTCATGGGAATCAATGTGACGGATTTCACTAGATCCATCCTCACTCCTCGTATCAAGGTTGGGCGAGATGTGGTACAGAAAGCTCAGACAAAAGAACAGGTAATGATGTACCTGCCATTTACTTATCACTTACCCATCCATGCACCCACCCCTCCATCCGTTCATCCATCTACCCCCCGTTTACTTATTCATCTATTCATTAATCCATTCACCCATGGTCTGCCTCTGCATCTGTCCCATCCATCCATCTTTCTATCTGCTCATTCATCTGTCTGTTCATCCATCCATCCATCAATCCACTCATCTGCCCATCTATCTGTTCACCCATCATCTGTCCATCCATCCCTCATTCACCATCTGTCCATTCATCCATCCATGACCCAGCCATCTGTCCGTCTGTCCAGCCATCCATCACCCATCCACCTGTCATTCCATTCATTCATTCATTCACTCATTCATTCATTCATTTGTCCATCCATCCACCCATCTATCTCTTTATCCCTCATTGTTTTTTTTGTTTTTTTTTTTTTTGAGACGGAGTCTCGCTCTGTCGCCCAGGCTGGAGTGCAGTGGCGCAATCTCGGCTCACTGCAAGTTCTGCCTCCCAGGTTCACGCCATTCTCCTGCCTCAGCCTCCCGAATAGCTGGGACTACAGGTGCCCACCACCATGCCTGGCTAATTTTTTTTTTTTTATTTTAGTAGAGACAGGGTTTCACCATGTTAGCCAGGATGGTCTCGATCTCCTGACCTCATGATCCGCCCGTCTTGGCCTCCCAAAGTGCTGGGATTATAGGCATGAGCCACCGCGCCTGGTCTCTTTATCCCTCATAGAATATTCAAAGTCCCATGTCAGGTTTTTTTTGTTTGTTTTTGTTTTTTGTTTTTTGTTTTTGAGCCAGAGTCTTGCTCTGTCACCCAGGGTGGGATGCAGTGGTGTGATCTCAGCTCACTGTAGCCTCTGCCTCCCAGATTCAAATAATTCTCCTGCCTCAGTCTCCCAAGCAGCTGGGAGTACAGGCATGCACCACCATGCCTGGCTAATTTTTGTATTTTTAGTAGAGACGGGTTTTTGCCATGTTGGCCAGGCTGGTCTTGAACTCCTGACCTCAAGTGATCCACTGGCCTCGGCTTCCCAAAGTGCTGGGATTATAGTGTGAGCCACTGTGCCTGGCCAAGAATAAAAATCTTCACCACCAGCCTGGCTTATGTGAAAATGGAGCCCAATGAGAATAACCAGGTTCCCCTGGTTCCCCTCTGCAGGCTGACTTTGCTGTAGAGGCTTTGGCCAAGGCAACATATGAACGCCTTTTCCGCTGGATACTCACCCGCGTGAACAAAGCCCTGGACAAGACCCATCGGCAAGGGGCTTCCTTCCTGGGGATCCTGGATATAGCTGGATTTGAGATCTTTGAGGTACAGCTTGGTGGAATCGTAACAGCCGTGGTCTTGGTTCTCTGAGATGGGGATTTTTCTTGGAGGAATCATGATTTTGGAGAAAGTCATGTACATGGCTACAGTAGGGTAGGAGGCTGTCTAGTTAAAGGTGGATCCTTGAGGGTATAAGAGACAGAAATCCAACAGGAAATGCATTGGTAGAAGGCTGTCTAGTTAAGGGTGGATCCTTGAGGGTATAAGAGACAGAAATCCAACAGGAAATGCATTGGTGTCTGGAACTGAGAAGGCCAGACATGCAGCTCGATCCTGTAGGCAGAGTCTGATCTTCCACCGTCTTTCTCTCTCTTTTTCTCTGCCTTCCTCCATTTTGACTCCATTCTCAAGCAGGCTCTCCCCTCATGGTGGCAAGATGGCTGCCAAAGCTCCAGACTGCCTCTCAGTAATCCTGGCAAAAAAAAAAAAAAAATCTTTTTTCTAACAGTTCCAACCAAAATCTTGGAATTAAGTCTGAGTCTTACTCACCTGAATTGGCTACATGGTCACCTCCAAGCCAAGAATTGTTTGCAGGAGCTTGCAATTACCTCATGTAGTAGAAACATGGATAATGGATCCCACACCCATGGGCTCGAGGAAAGTTCTCAGAGAAACGGAAAGGGTTTTTTTTGTCTTGTTTTGTTTTTTGAGACGGAGTCTTGCTTTGTTGCCCAGACTGGAATGCTGTGTCACAATTTCATCTCACTGCAGTCTCCATCTCCTGGGTTCAAGCAATTCTCCTGTCTCAGCCTCCTGAGTAGCTGGAACTACAGGCGCATGCCACTATGCCCAGCTAATTCTTTTTTTTTTTTTTGAGATGGAGTCTCGCTCTGTCGCCCAGGCCAGAGTGCAGTAGTGCAGTCCTGGCTCACTGCAACCTCCGCCTCCCAGGTTCAAGTGAGTCTCCTGCCTCAGCCTCTCGAGTAGCTGGGATTAGTGCCAACATGCCCGGCTACTTTTTTGTTTTTTAGTAGAGACGGAGTTTCGCCCTGTTGGCCAGGCTAGTCTCGAACTCCTGACCTCAAGTGATCCATTGGCCTTGGTCTCCCAAAGTGCTGGGATTACAGGCATGAGCCTTCGTGCCTGGCCAATTTCTGTATTTTTAGTAGAGAGAGTTTTCGCTATGTTTGCCAGGCTGGTCACAAACTCTTGACCTCAAGTGATTCTCCTGCCTTGGCCTCCCTAAGTGCTGGGATTACAATCATCAGCCAACGCACCCAGCAAGGAGGTTTGGCTGATAGATATTGATAGATATCTATCAATATTGATATCTATCTAGCTATCAATATTGATAGATATATTGATAGATTGATAGATATCCTGAAAGAGGTGTACTACAGAGTCACTTTCTCTCTGCGCCTCTGTTCTCAAATCTGTACAATGTTTCCACACTGTACGTGCGGTAGCATGCCTTATGAGGTTTGTCCATCCATAGATGGTTGTGCAGATGGAGAAGATAAGCATCTTTAAGGTGTGTGAGGGCCATGTGATGTCAACTTCGCCAGCCCTGGTGGACTCTAGGCAGCATGTTTTGGGGTCTCAGCCCCGTCTGGGTGCTGGGATGGCAGAACAGGATGTGGGCAAGCCATGGGGGCGCTGTCAGGTGGAGCTTCTGTGGGGTTCCTTGTCTTCTGACTTCATACCAAGATCCTCACGCCCCGCCCCCATGCCATGTGCTCAGGTGAACTCCTTCGAGCAGCTGTGCATCAACTACACCAACGAGAAGCTGCAGCAGCTCTTCAACCACACCATGTTCATCCTGGAGCAGGAGGAGTACCAGCGCGAGGGCATCGAGTGGAACTTCATCGACTTTGGGCTGGACCTACAGCCCTGCATTGAGCTCATCGAGCGACCGGTGAGGGGCACGTGGGTGTGCAGGGCTCCGTCACACCTTGCACATGTGTGTGGCCTCTGTGGAGCTGACGTGGACCTCACACCCTCCCCATGCGCATAGCATTCCCCCCACCCAATCCATCACCACGTCCTGAAAGGCTGTAAGCCGAATCCTTGTGAATTGTGACAATGTCCATTAACCCACATTTTCATAGCAAAGATATTTTCTTTAATTTCTGCCTTCCTTTCATCCTCTTTTTCCTTTTTTTTTTCTTCCCTACCCTCTTTCCCTTCCCTTTCCTTCTCTGCCCTTTCTTTCTTTTTCTTTCCTTCCTTCTTTCTTTCCTTTCCTTCCTTCCTTCCTTCCTTCCTTCCTTCCTTCCTTCCTTCCTTTCTTCCTTTCTTTCTTTCTTCTCTATGACATGGTCTGACTCTGTTGCCCAGGCTGGAGTGCAGTCGCACAATCTCCACCTCCTCGGCTCAAGTGATTCTCCTGCCTCAGCCTACCAAGTAGCTGAGACTACAGGCATGCACCACCACGCCCAGCGAACTTTTGTATTTTTAGTAGAGACAGGGTTTCTACTAATTAGCTGGGCCTGGTGGTGCATGCCTGTGGTCCCAGCTATTTGGGAGGCTGAGGTGGGAGGATTGCTTGAGCCCTGGAGGCAGAGGTTGCCGTGAGCCGAGACTGCACCACTGCATTCCAGCCTGGATGACAGAGTGAGACCCTGTCTCCAAAAAAAAAAAACTTTTCTAACAGGAACCCTAGGTGAATTCAAGTCAAGCAACAAATTCATTTGCAAGAATTATGAACTCTTCATGATGTTGTCTGCGTGTTGCCCACTAGGGGGCGGCAGTAAACATGTTCTGCCTTCCCTCCCTGACACTGGTTCATTGGGCACAGGGTAATTTGCGGGTGGATTTGGAAGCATGGGGGTCATAAACTCATCTTTACATGTGAGCAAATACAGTATCAGATCTTGGTGGATGTCCATGCATTGTGTACAGTTGGCCAGATCTTCGTGGAATGCCCGAGGTTGGGTGTCCTCTCTGATTGAAGCCCTACTTGTCTCCCACAGAACAACCCCCCAGGTGTGCTGGCCCTGCTGGACGAGGAGTGCTGGTTCCCCAAAGCCACGGACAAGTCTTTCGTGGAGAAGCTGTGCACGGAGCAGGGCAGCCACCCCAAGTTCCAGAAGCCCAAGCAGCTCAAGGACAAGACTGAGTTCTCCATCATCCATTATGCTGGGAAGGTACCAGCCACAGGGCCCAGGGGACTGTGTCTCAGGGGAGTCCCAGTGGCTGCTCAGCGCAGAGATAGTCTGAGAGTGGCAGAACCTTGGGCTGCCTGGAAACTGCAAAGGCATCTGCTACTAAGCAAATCCCAACCAAGTCCTATTCGTAATTTGTCTATGCATCTGTAAGGCATCAGCTGCAGCCACTCTCATGTTTTCCAATCGTGATGTCCAGGCAGTTCTTTCTTTCTGTTTTTGTCGGAGACAGGGTCTCGCTTTGTCACTCAGGCTGGAGTGCAATGGTGTGATCATAGCTCACTACAGCCTCAACCTCCTGGGCTCACACAATCCTCCTGCCTCAGCCTCCCAAGTAGCTGGGACTACAGGTGTACACCACCATGCTCAGTTAAATTTTTTTTTTTTTTTTTTGAGATGGAGTTTTGCTCTTGTCATCCAGGCTGGTGTGCAATGGTGTGATCTCCGCTAACTGCAACCTCCACCTCCGAGTTCAAGAGATTCTCCTGCCTAAGCCTCCCAAATAGCTGGGATTACAGGCACCTACCACCACACCCAGCTAATTTTTGTATTTTTAGTAGAGACAGGGTTTCACCATGTTGGCCAGCCTGGTCTCAAACTCCTGACTCAGGTGATCCACCCACCTCGGCCTCCCAAAGTGCTGGGATTACAGGCAAGAGCCAGTGTGCCTGGACGCCCAGCTAAATTTTTAAATTATGTATAGAGATGGGGTCTTGCTCTGTTGCCCAGGCTGGTCTTCAACTCCTGGGCTCAAGCGATCCCCCGGCCTCAGCTTCCTGAAGTGCTGGGATTACGAGCACAAGCCACTGCACCTGGCCTCAGCCTGCTTTTCTTGTATAGACTCTAAATCCTTCCTGCTACAAGTTATACCCAACAGGTGGGGCCAACTGGAATGGGGTGACTAATACATCCACACCTGGCTTCAACAAAAATCTCCCATGTCACGGCCTTGGGTTTGCTATTGCCAGCCAGCTCTGGCCAGGAAATCTATGATAGTTGTATTCATCATCATCATCATCAACATGCCTTGGCTGTTACTGTATGGGCCCTTGCCCTATGGCTCTCAAGGGTCCTGGATAATGTATAAAGGACATAGCTTAGTCTGGCTTGCAGAATTGTAGTATTCTATTGACTCATCAGTACCCCCACTGCATCATGGGAACAGGCAAGGCTCTCTACCAGGGGGTGGCAATAGAATCCAATCTGGCCCACAGCTTGTTATTGTAAATAAAGTTTTATTGGAACACAGCCATGCCCGTTTGTATACATAGTGTCTATGGCTGGCTGCTTTTGTACTACAGCACCAGAGTTGAGTAGCTGCAACAAAGACTGTATGACTTGGCCGGGCGTGGTGGCTCACGCCTGTAATCCCAGCACCAGGGCAGGTGGATCACTTGAGGTGAGCAGTTTGAGACCACCCTGGCCAACATGGTGAAACCCCATCTCTGCTAAAAATACAAAAGAAAAAAAAAAAAGCCAGGCGTGGTGGCACACACCTGTAATCTCAGCTACCCAGGAGGCTGAGGCAAGAAAACTGCTTGACCCAGGAAGGTGGAGGTTGCAGTGAGCTGAGATCACACCACTGCCCTCCAGACTGGGCAACGGAGAATGACTCTGTCTCAAAAGCTACACAAAACAAAAAGAACACAAAACACTGTATGACTTGCCAAGCCAAAAATATCTACTATCTGGGCCTTCACCAAAAGTTTCCCAACTCCTAGCCTATATTCAAGGGAGTATATGTTCCTTTAAGCATATGGAGACAATAATTTTCTTTTCTCTCCTTCATCAGTGGATTTTTTTTCAGTGGATTTGTTTTCAGTCTTCTCTCAGATCAAGCCTAGCTATTATCCTGATAACCCACATCCCATAATAACCCAGCAAAGTTGTATTATCAGTTCCTTTCATTTAATATTTACCACAATAAAAATTAGGACTTTGGGCATGGTCAGCGTTTCAATCAGGAATGTAAAAAGCCTGTATGTCCTTTTTCTGTATATCCATATATCAGAATCTCTGAGTTACAAATTATGCTCATTAGAGAGTAGAAAACAGGATGCCATGCTTTATTTATTTATTTATTTATTTATTTATTTTGAGACAGAGTCTCACTCTGTCACCCATACTGGAGTCCAGTGGCGCAATCTCAGCTCACTGCAAACTCCACCTCCCAGGGTGAAGTGATTCTCTTGCCTCAGCCTCCCAAGTAGCTGGGATTACAGGCGTGCACCACCATGCCTGGCTAATTTTTTTTTGTATTTTTAGTAGAGATGGGGTTTCACCATGTTGGTCAGGTTGGTCTCAAATGCCTGACCTCAAATGATCCACCCACCTTGGCCTCCCAAAGTGCTGGGATTACCGGCGTAAGCCACCACGCTTGGCCGCAGTGCTTAATTTCTAAACCAGGAAGATGATGAGGGGGGAATTTTGCATGTCAGCTGGAGGGCATCTGCCATCATGAAATCTCTTAATCTTGTATAACTCACAGGCACTGTGCTGGCTTAGGAGGAGGGAGGCTACCACAGCTGCGTTAGTAGGAGAATATGGAATGGAAACTAGGCTTTCCCAGCAATGGCTATCGTTGGCTGGTGTCCTACTATGTGGGCACAGGTCCCTGGGCTGTTGGTCTCTTCACTGGTGTTTGCGGAGTCCCATCATGGTGGTCATAAACGTCATTTCCTCTCTGACCTCAGAAGATCTGGAAGGACCATGGGAAGGCTGGGGTCCTGGCCTTGGTTTCTAAGTTTCTAGTTTCCCAGGGATTCTGACCAGCAGGGTGTCCTTGGCAGGTGGACTACAACGCGAGTGCCTGGCTGACCAAGAACATGGACCCGCTGAATGACAACGTGACTTCCCTGCTCAATGCCTCCTCTGACAAGTTTGTGGCCGACCTGTGGAAGGACGGTAAGGCCTTCTGGGCTCAGGTCCATGTTCTGCTTTGAGCTGGAGAATTGAACACCCAAGTCCCCCGACTCCCACACCTGCCCCAGGAGGGGAGGCCTTTGCATGGGGGCAGGGGAAGGAAGAGCATTGGCGTGTGCTGGTGAGTGATGTCTTGTTGAAACAATCTCTTCCTGAATGGGCGTCCCTGAGCGCCTCAATCCTACATGTCCCCAGGGGATGAGGTCCTGAGGTCAGGGCTCGGGCGATAGACGGGAGAAACAGCACGCCAGGCACGGGGAGTTAGACTGCCCTGTCCAGTCAGAAGGACTTTGCTGCATCTTGTCTCTGCCACCTCCTAGCTCTGTGGTCTTGGATGAGTCACTCAGTGTCGTTAAGCTTCATTGCCCTCATTAGTAAAACCAGGAAACACAATAATAGTTGCCACCTTTACTAGGGGTATTGTGAGGGTTAAATTAGACCAGTGGTGCTCAAACTCAAGCAGGCATCACGACCCCCTGGAAGGCTTTATTTATTTATTTAGGGACAGAGTCTTGCTCTGTCACCCAGGCTGGAGTGCATTGGTGCGATCTTGGCTCATTGCAGCGTCCACCTCCTGGGTTCCAGTGATTCTCCTGCCTCAGTCCCCCGAGTAGCTAGGATTACAGGCACAAGCCACCATGCCTGGCTAATTTTTGTATTTTTAGTAGAGACGGGGTTCCCCCGTGTTGCCCAAGCTGGTCTCGAACTCCTCACCTCAGGTGATCTGCCCGCCTCAGCCTCCCAAAGTGCTGGGATTACAGGCATGAGCCACCACACCTGGGCCTCTTTGGAGGGCTTTTAAAAACTCAGATGGCTGGGCCTACCCTAAGATCTGATTCTGCAGGTCTGGGGCCAGGGATGGGGCGGGCCTGAAAACGTTCATCCCAGGTGATGCTGCTGGTCTGGGGACCACACTCCGGCTCCCTTTGAGAACCAGTGAGAAGATGATCCCTGGGAAGAGCTGCTGGAGTGATGATGAGGGGAGGGGGTTTGCTGTTTGTCCTGGCTGTCAGCGTCCACAGCAGGTTTTGTTCTTGGCACAGGGCCCATGGGCCTGAGGCTTACAGGACTGATCTTCCCTTGTTTTAAGCTAAAAAAGGCTCCAGGAGGGGCCAGCTGTGCCCCAAGCGTATGCCAGGCTCTGGACCTAGGGAACAGCATCGCCCCCTGGGTCTGTGTCACCCCAGGAAACATGATGAAGCCTGCAGTCCCTCCCCTGTGGGGCCCACAGTCTTGTGGGAGAGATAAGACTCTCAAAGACAAGCAGAGAGATTGTTGCATAAGGCTGCACACAGTGGCTCACACCTGTAAGTCCAGCACTTTGGGAGGCCGAGGCGGGAGGATCACTTGAGGTCAAGAGTTGGAGACCAGTCTGGCCAACGTGGTGAAACCCTGTCTCTACTAAAAATACATAAAACTAACTGGGCGTAGTGGTGGGCACCTGTAATCCCAACTACTGAGGAGGCTGAGTCAGGAGAATTGCCTGAACTCAGGAGGCGCAGGTTGCAGTGAGCTGAGATTGGGCCACTGGACTTCAGCCTGGGCAAAAGAGCAAGACTCTGTCTTGAAAAAATAAAACTAAACAGGCGTGCTGGTGGGTGCCTATAATTCCAGCTACTCAGGAGGCTAAGGCAGGAGAACCACCTGAACCTGGGTGGTGAAGGTTGCAGTGAGCTGAGATCGCGCCACTGCGCTCCAGCTGGGCAACAGAGTGAGATCTTGTCTCAAAAAAAAAAAAAAAAGAGATTGTTACACGGAATCTGAGTCCAAGATGAAGAAATGAAGAAATGGTGCTGCCCCACGGCCTGTGGGTTGGGCTTGGCATGTGCGGGATCTGTTGGGCTGGTAGAAAAAGAACGTTGGTGGCGATGATGATAATGACGATGCCTGGGCGCAGTGGCTCACGCCTGTAGTCCCAGCACTTTGGGAGGCCGAGGCGGGGGAATCACTGAGGTTGGGAGTTTGAGACCAGCCTGACCAACATGGAGAAACTCCGTCTCTACTAAAAATACAAAAAAATGAGCCAGGCGTGGTGGCGCATGCCTGTAATCCTGGCAACTCAGGAGGCTGAGGCAGGAGAATTGCTGGAACCTGAGAGGTGGAGCTTGCAGTGAGCCGACATCGTGCCCATTGCACTCCAGCCTGGCCAACAAGAGTGAAACTCTGTCTCAATAAAATAATAATAATAATACCTACTTTTTGTTGAGCACTTACTGGTGTGCCAGGCTTCTATCTTGGAGAGTGTGCTGTATCTTCTGCCTCAGAATATTTCTTCTGTGGATACCTACCTTGTTCCCCACCCATTTCTTTCTGGTTTCTGCCCAAATATGCAACTTAGCAGATCCCACCACACCACCTCCTAATCTAAGAGAGCACCCTCATCATTCTCTCTCTCTCTGCTTTACCCTATTTTTATTTTTCTAAGCACACCTAACTACTCAAGATATTCTATACTTAACATATGTGATCACTGTCTGTCTCCTTCCCGGTGATATAAGTGGGGTGAGGGGGCCGGGTCTTTTTTTGGTCACGGCGGTGTCCCCAGGGCCTGGAGCACAGCAGGTCCTCAATAACTATTTGTTGGTGGATGAAGGATTGGAGACTGGCAGGGAATAAGTGCCTTGTGTGCCTTATTTTCTTATCCTTGCCCTAGAAGGTCGATGGTTTTATTACCTCCGTTTTGTAGAAAGGGAGACTGAGGCACAGGATGGTGCCAAGCCAAGGCTAGTCGGTCAGTGGACAGCAAGAGCAGGCTTGACTCCTAGGTCAGCGTGACTCCATCACAGGGAATTTGTTCTTTCTGCCACTCAGGTGCTCTCAGGATTTCCCAGATAGACAGTACTTGGAAACCCTGACTGCTGAAGGAGGCATTCGTGATGGAAGGAAAGATTGGAGTGGGCAGGTTGGTGGGTGGGGCAGGGTCTGGGCCTCTGGCCTAGTTAGGGGTGGGTGGGCCAGAGGCTGATGCCACCCTGGCTGTGCCCCATAGTGGACCGCATCGTGGGACTGGACCAGATGGCCAAGATGACGGAGAGCTCGCTGCCCAGCGCCTCCAAGACCAAGAAGGGCATGTTCCGTACAGTGGGACAGCTATACAAGGAGCAGCTGGGCAAGCTGATGACCACGCTGCGCAACACCACGCCCAACTTCGTTCGCTGCATCATCCCCAACCACGAGAAGAGGGTGAGGCCCGCCGCCCAGAGCCTGGGGCTCCCAGAAGCCAGGGCTGCCCCCAAGCAGTCACAGCGTCCCCCAGGCGCCCTCCGCCCCTACCTACCCCGAGGATCCCATTTGCCATGTGGGGAAGGCTATCTGAATTTCAGCCCCATTCCCCATCCCTGGAGGCAAAGGAGGAAGGGAGGACGGATCCAGAGACTTTCAGCTGTGGAGCTGCTGTGCAGGACATCCAGCCACTCATTCATTCATTAGCCCAGGAAGTATTCACTGGGCTCCTCCCTGTGCCGAGTGCTGGGGAGACAGTGTTAGAAAAATTGTAGTCCTTGCCTATGGGTTTCTCTTAATCTGGTGCAGGCATCTTCACCTTGGGTGATTGTCTCCTCTATGTGGACATGTCTACAGACATTTTTGGTTGTCACAACCAGGAGGGGGCTGCTAGTCAGCATCTAGTAGGTAGAGGCCAGGGATGCGCTAAGCATTGTACAATGCACAGGACAGTCCCTCAACCCCCCGCACAGAATCCCTCCAAGATGCCACTAGTGCTGTACAGGGAGAGGTAAACACACAGCCGATGATGGTGATGGAATGTGGTCAATTACGAGAACACCAAAGAGCCAGGGCTCCTCCCACAGCCTCAGGACTCAGAGAAAGCTTCTGGTGAACTTGAACTTTAAGAATGTGTAGCCATCAACTTGGTGACGTGGAAGGCAGGGTGGGGAGGGCACGCTAGCAGAGGGCCCAGGATAAGCAAGAGTGTGGAGGTGAGAAATGAAGGATCTAGGTAAGAAAATGCTAGATACTGGCAGGTGTGTGGCTCATGCCTGTAATCCCAGCTACTCAGGAGGCTAAGAAAAATCTCTTGAATCCAGGAGGCAGAGGTTGCAGTGAGCTGAGATTGCACCACTGCATTCCAGCCTGGCCAGCAGAGTGAGATTCCATCTTTAAAAAAAAGAAAAAAGAAAAAAAGAAAATCCTACATAGGTCATTTCATGTTGCAGATGTGTGAGGGCGTGAGGTAGGAATCAGACGGTGTGTGAGGTAGGAATGAGGCTGAATGGGTAGGCAGGGGCTAGATCGTGGTGCTCCTTGTGTTCTTTCTGGAGCTTGGCCTTCTCTGTCTAGGGATGCCACTGGGGGTGTTTAAGCAGGGCTATGGCATGGTCCAATTTATGTTTTAGGAAGTGAATGAGGGGATTGGACATATGCTGGATCATGCCTGTAATCCCAGCACTTTGGGAGGTTGAGGTGGGAGGATCACTTGAGACCAGGTGTTCAAGGCTAGCCTGGGCAACAGAGTAAGACCCTGTATCTACAAAAACATTTTAAAAAATTATCCAGGCATGGTAGCACATGCTGTGGTCCCAAATACTTGGGAGGCTGATTTGGGAGGATCACCTGAGCCCAGGAGTTTGAGGCTGCAGTGAGCCATGATCACGCCACTGGACTCCAGCCTGGGTGACAGAATGGGACCCTATCTCGAAAAATAAAAAACAAAAAGAACAAAGGAAAGCGAATGAGGGGATTGAGGGGAGAGGCAAAACTGGAGAGAGAAGACCAGGTGGGTGGTTTCTGTAGTTGTCCAGGCAGGAGAAGATAGTGGAGACAATGGTGGTGAAGAGAAGTTGGTGGGGGGTTGGGAGATATTTGGGAGCTAGAACCAATCAAACTGCTGATGGACAGGAAGTGAGGGAGACGAGGTGATGAGGAGGAAGCCCCAAGTTCCAGCCAGGCGATGCTAGTGTCATCAAGAACCAGAGAGATCATGAGGCAGCCAGTGCCAAAGCAAAGAGATGAAAACCCAGAGAGGGGGCACTGCTTTGCCCCTCGGCCCTCAGCTGAGCTCTCCCTGGGTGCTTCTGTTGGTACCCTGGTGGCCTGGCCAGGTGGGTCATCCAGGTAGGAGGTTTGGGGCTTTGCTGCACCGTGGGTCCTGGCCCCAGGGATCCACTGCCCTCTTTGGCCTTTGCAGTCTGGCAAGCTGGATGCGTTCCTGGTGCTGGAGCAGCTGCGGTGCAATGGGGTGCTGGAAGGCATTCGCATCTGCCGGCAGGGCTTCCCCAACCGGATCGTCTTCCAGGAGTTCCGCCAACGGTAAGTCCCAAGGTCTGGCCCAGGTAGGGCAGGGGGTGAGCGGGACTGCGCAGAGGAATGGATGCTGGAGGTACACGGGGTGACTTCTGCTCTGTGTTTCAAGCTACGAGATCCTGGCGGCGAATGCCATCCCCAAAGGCTTCATGGACGGGAAGCAGGCCTGCATTCTCATGGTGAGCCCAGAAGTCCACCAGAGACCTCCCAACCTCTGGCCGCAAGCCACCTGCTGCTCTTGGCGGGACCGTTCTTACCCATGTCATCGCTCGCCAAATGGCACAGCACAAATCAGGAGCTCTTCTTTTCCTTCCTTTTGCAGATCAAAGCCCTGGAACTTGACCCCAACTTATACAGGATAGGGCAGAGCAAAATCTTCTTCCGAACTGGGGTCCTGGCCCACCTGGAGGAGGAACGAGATTTGAAGATCACCGATGTCATCATGGCCTTCCAGGCGATGTGTCGTGGCTACTTGGCCAGAAAGTAAAGATGCTTTCCTGCATCCTAATACCTCGAACGCGAATCACAAACAGGGGCCTTTCTGTTCTGATTGCGCAATTTTAAGAGGCCACCTGTTTACTATGCATCATTGACTGAGTGACAGTTTTTTCTTGAGGTGGAAGAAATGCTTCTACTTTAAATAAATGTACCAGTTATGAGTGCAGGAAGGGAATGAGTTTTAGACCTGGGTTTTCATCCTGGATGCCCCAGTTTCTGCTGATGAACCTTGGATAAGTTACTCTACCTCTCTGAGCTTCAAGTTTTTTTAGCTGGAAACTGAGCATAATCATTTTGACCTCAGAGAGCTGTTCATGAGGTGTCACTAAGATATAACGCATGATGAGAGCTTAGAACAGTGTGTGGTTCTCAGGTCACAAATGCTGGTTGTTGTTTGTCCCTCCCTCCCTCCGTCCCTCCCTTCCTCCCTTACTTCCTTCCTCCCTCCCTTCCTTCTTTCTTTTTGAGACAGAGTCTCTGTCTCTCTCTGTCGCCCAGGCTGGAGTGCAGTGGTGCAGGCTTAACTCACTGCAACCTCTGCCTCTTGGACTCAAGCAATTCTTGTGTCTCAGCCTCCCGAGTGACTGGAATCACAGGCGCCCGCCACCACAGTGGGCTAATTTTTGTATTTTTAGTAGAGACGAGGTTTCACCATGTTGGCCAGGCTGGTCTCAAATTCCTGGTCTCAAGTAATCCACCCGCCTTGGCATCCCAAAGTGCTGGGATTATAGGCGTGACCCACTGCGCCCGGCCTAGAAATGTTAGAATTGGATAAAGCATCAAGGAAACAGGACTTGGCCGTGTCTAGATACCCATGTCCCCATGGGATTTATAAGGCAGGGTTTTAGAGGGTGTGATGTCCCATCTGTTCTGTGAAGACTGGGAGCCAGGGAAGGGCTCGGGTTCCTCAGTGAAAGTCACACCCCAGGGACTGCAGGAACAGGTGGAGTCGCTCTCTATCTGGGGTGTGTTGTCACTGGGCAGAGATCACACCCTTGCCCGCAGGACGCTGACGTGTCAGGTTCATTCACTGACCCATGGACCCAAGATGGTCAAGGCCAGATTTGGGAGCTCTTGGTCCTTCCGCAACAGACCTAACTTGTCAAGTTTCCTTACTAAATTCCCTGTTGCTGTCCCTCCTGGTTCCAGGATGACTGGGACAATTTGATTCTTAAAGTTTTCCCATGTCTAAGATGGCAGCCAAGCAGGGAAGACAGAATTCCGTTCACTATTCTATCTGTTTCTCAATCTGATAGCCCTTAAATGGGAAGAATGCTGTTCAGGGTCACAGTTTGAAATTCCTAAAACAACCCAGGAGAGAATAGGTTTGACAGGGCTGGGTATGGTAGCTGACACCTGTCATCCCAGCACTTTGGGAGGCCGAGGCAGGAGGATGGCTTGAGCCCAGGAGTTTGAAACCAGCCTGGGCAACATGGCGAGACCCCTATCTCTAGAAAAAAAAAAACTTTAAAAATTAGCTCGGCATGGTAGCATGTGCCTGTAGTCCCACCTACTTGGGAGGCTGAGGCAGGAGGATCACTTGAGCCCAGGAATTTGAGGCTGCAGTGAGCCATCGCACCACTGCACTCCAGTCTGGGCCACAGAGCCAGACCCTGTCTCTGGAAAAAAAAAAAAAAAAAAGGTTTGTCTGAAACAGCTGGTGCAGGCTGGGCACAGTGGCACCTACCTGTAATCCCAGCACTTTGGGAGGCCGAGGTGGGTGGATGACCTGAGGGTCAGGAGTTTGAGACCTGCCTGGCCAACATGGGAAACCCCATCTCTACTAAAAATACAAAAATTAGCCAGGCATGGTTGTGGGCACCTGTAATCCAAGCTACTCGGGAGGCTGAAGCTGGAGAATCACTTGAACCCCGGAGGTGGAGGTTGCAGTGAGCTCAGATTGTGCTACTGCACTCCAGCCTGGGCAGCAATGAGTGAAACCCTATCTCAAAAAAAAAAGTAAAAAAAAAAAGAAAAAACAGAAACAGCTAGTGCAGCCGGGGCGTACAGAAGCCCCATTAGGAATGATGCACATAGATGCGTTTTCTGAGCGGTGTTTGGATCTCAGCTAAGTCCAGGGCATGTCGTGAGCCCTGGGTCTTCCTTGTCCACTGAGAAAGGCTCTGGGCTATAGGTGATTTAAGTTGTTTGCAGCCAGACAAAACGTGTCACACAGGGTTTCTGGAAGAACCTGAGCTGGGGAGAATGGGGCATGTCCCTGTGCAGGTTGGGGATACGGTGGGGCAGGGCTCTGTGGACAGCAGAGTAAGGCTTCATGACCCCTCCCCCCACCCCCAACCTTCTCTTCCCCCCTCCCTAGGGCTTTTGCCAAGAGGCAGCAGCAGCTGACCGCCATGAAGGTGATTCAGAGGAACTGCGCCGCCTACCTCAAGCTGCGGAACTGGCAGTGGTGGAGGCTTTTCACCAAAGTGAGTGCTCTGCCCCAGCCCCCTTCCCGGGGGCCCGCAGCCCTGGCTCTTCACTCTGGAGCCTCCACATTTGGAAAAGGAGGTGGTCACAAGTGGGCGCGGAATGGAGGGCTTCAACTCAGACCTTGCGCGTTGGCGGTTCTCTGGCCCGAGGAGGCCCTGTCCTTTGGTACATAGGCTATAGCCAGGACCTTAACACAAAGTATTAATATTTCCATCAGCACTGGAATCCCTCACGTGGCCCATTTATAGCCACACCCACTTCCTCCGTAGCCCTGGAAACCACTCTGTTCTCCAGTTCTGTAATTTTGATGGTTCAAGAATGCTGCGGGGGGGCGGCGGCTCACGCCTGTAATCCCAGCACTTTGGGAGGCCGAGGGACGTGGATTACTTGCAGTCAGGAGTTCGAGACCAGCCTGGCCAACATGGCAAAACCCCGTCTCTACTAAAAATACAAAAATTAGCTGGGTATGGTGGCAGGCACCTGTAATCCTAGCTACTCAGGAAGCTGAGGCAGGAGAATCTCTTGAACCCAGGAGACAGAGGTTGCAGTGAGCCAAGATCGTGCCTGCACTCCAGCCGGGGTGACAGATTGAGACTCTGCTGCTTTTTGGAAATGTTCGTCCCCACTGAACCAACTTCTGAAAAACTATCCTAAGAAAATCGTCTTAGCCAGGTGTGGTGGCTCACGCCTGTAATCCCAGCACTTTGGGAGGCCAAGACGGGAGGATCACCTGGGTTTAGGAGTTCAAAACCAGCCTGGCCAACATGGTGAAACCCCATCTCTACTAAAAATACAAAAATTAGCCAGGTGTGGTGGTGGGCACCTGTAATCCCAGCTACTCGGGAGGTTGAGGCAGGAGAATCACTTGAACCCAGGAGGCGGAGGTTGCAGTGAGCTGAGATCGAAAGATTGCGCCACTGCACTCCAGCCTGGGTGACAGAGCGAGACTTCAACTGAAAAAAAAAGAGAGAAAAGAAAAGAAAATCAACAGTTAAGGGCATTCATTATGGCCTTATTTACAGTAGCAGAATTTCAGTGTCTGGTCCTAGCTGAATGATGAGTTCAATAATGGTTCATCCATCAATGGAATGTTTTCGGCTATTAAAATGATGGCTTGGATACTGAACAGGTCTGCTAAAAAAAAAAAAAAAAAAAAAAAGACATCTACCTAGCCGTCTAGCTGCACACTGTGGCATGTGCCTGTAGTCCCCGCTACTCTGGAGCTGGGGCGGGAGGATCGCTTGAGGCCAGAAGTTCAAGGCTGCAGTGAACTCTGATTGTGTCACTGCATTTCAGCCTGCATGACAGAACAAGACCATCTCTTAATAAATACATTAACTTAAAAACATGGCTATGTCAAGTTGTAAGAATGATGTAACAGCGTGGGGTGATAAATATAATTTTTTTAAAATTTTATTTGTGGAGACAGGGTCTCACTCTGTCACCCAGGCTGGAGTCCAGTGGCACAATCATGGCTCCCTGTAGCCTCAACCTCCAGGGTTCAGGCGATCTTCCTACCTCAGCCCCTTCAGTAGCTGGGACTACAGGCACACACCACCATGCCTGGCTACTTTTCTTTGTAGAGATGGGGTCTCATGATGTTGCCCAGGTTGGTCTCAAACTCCTGGGCTCAAGCACCTGCCTCGGTCTCCCAAAGTGCTGGGATTACAGGCATGCACCACTGTGCCTGTCTGTATCTTATAATTTTAAATAATAAAAGCAGCCGCTAACACTAGGCAGCACGGTCTTAAGTCTGTTTTTTAAACATAGAAAAAGAGCCAGGAAGGAAATGTAAACAATGTTAGTAATGACTTTGATAGGGAGGTGGGTGGGATATGAAAGATTTTTTCTTTTCCCTTTTGTCTTTGGAAGGAAATAGCACTTTTCAGCAGTAGTTCTCTGTTGGGATGGTTCTAAAGTAGGGAAGATGAGACCTTTTCCTTTCACTTTGCACCTTTTCCGGTGCTCTGATTTAGAGTTCCTCAATCTTGCCACTGTTGACATTTTGGGGTTACTAATTCTCTGTTGTGGGGGCTGTCCTGCACACTGTATGGTGTTCAGCAGCATCCCTGGCCTCTACCCACTGGATGCCACAGCCACCCCCCACCCCAGTTGTGACAACCACCAGTGTCTCCAGACAGTATCCCCTAGTGGGGATCGGTGGGGGCGACATCGTCCCTGGCTCAGAACCACTGATCAAATTTATTATGACAACATATCCCTTTGCCACAAAAACAAACGACAGGCTGACTATGTGTGTGCAGGTGAAGCCACTGCTGCAGGTGACACGGCAGGAGGAGGAGATGCAGGCCAAGGAGGATGAACTGCAGAAGACCAAGGAGCGGCAGCAGAAGGCAGAGAATGAGCTTAAGGAGCTGGAGCAGAAGCACTCGCAGGTACCTGTATGGATGTGTGGCTGGGGCCGCCGGGGAGCAGGACTTGGCCCCATGGGGCTCACCCGCCTCCTCCCCACCCTCTGTGTGCAGCTGGCCGAGGAGAAGAACCTGCTACAGGAACAGCTGCAGGCAGAGACAGAGCTGTATGCAGAGGCTGAGGAGATGCGGGTGCGGCTGGCGGCCAAGAAGCAGGAGCTGGAGGAGATACTGCATGAGATGGAGGCCCGCCTGGAAGAGGAGGAAGACAGGGGCCAGCAGCTACAGGCTGAAAGGAAGAAGATGGCCCAGCAGATGCTGGTAAGCTGTCACAGGGGCAGCCCATGGTAGCTAGGCAAATCACTTGACCCTCACTGCAGGCCTGTGGAGGTGCATCCAGGGATACGTGTCCCTGCTGGGACAGACGATGAGACGGAGGCTTGGTGAGGCTCGGTCATCTGATCAAGGCCACACAGCTGGGGTTGGGACTTGAACGCAGCGAGCCCACTCTGTTCTACTGCCCTGCATTGCATGTGCTAACTAACCCCTTTTCTCCTAACAGCAAGCCTCAGTGGAGGATAACTGTATTTATTAGCTATTGCTACATAACAAAACATGCCACACTCAGCAGCTAGAAATAAAAAGTGTTTATCTTACATAGTCAGGAATTTGGGAGTGGCTCAGGTGAGTGGTTCTGGCTTAGGGTCTGACATGAGGTTGCAGTCAAGGTGTTGGCTGAGGCTGAAGGCTCATCTGGGGCTGGAAGACCCACTTTCACGTGGCTCATTCACACAGCTGTTGGCAGGAGGCCTCAGTTCCTTACCGTGAAGGCCTTGCCTCAGGGCTGCTTGAGCGTCCTTCCAACATGGCAGCAGAGTTCCCCCAGAAGGAGTGATCTGAGAGAGAGGAGAAAGGAAGCCACAATACCTTTTATAGCCTAATCTCTGAAGTTACATTCCATCACTTCCTCCTGATTTGTTGTTGTTGTTAGAAGCAAATCTAACCCTCACTCAAGGGGAGGAGAATTAGGCTCCACCTTTTTGGAGTAGCAAAGAATTTGTGGATCGATTTTAAAACCACCGTGGTACCTACTGTGCCCATTTTATAGATGAGGAGATTGAGGTTCCACGAAGCAGAGGAGCTTACCCAGGTTTTTTTGTTTTGTTTTGTTTTTTTGAGACGGAATCTCACTCTGTTGCCCAGGCTAGAGTGCAATGGTGCAATCTCAGCTCACTGCAACCTCTGCCTCCTGGGTTCAAGCAATTCTCCTGCCTCAGCCTCCCGAGTAGCTGGGATTACAGGAGCCCACCACCATGCCTGGCTCATTTTTGTATTTTGAGACAGGGTTTTGCCATGTTGGCCAGGCTGGTCTTGAACTCCTGACCTCAAGTGATCCACCGACCTCGGCCTCCAGAACTGCTGGGATTACAGGTGTGAGCCACCGTGACCAGGCCTTTATTTCTTCCTTTTAGGAGGCTGCAGAGCTCTGGGCATCATCAGGCCTACCCCTGCGTTCACTAGTCTCCAGATCACCATGAGAGTAAATTTGTTATAACCAAAGCTGTTACTCTTTTCCCTCCACAACAAAGGACCTTGAAGAGCAGCTAGAGGAGGAGGAAGCTGCCAGGCAGAAGCTGCAACTTGAGAAGGTCACGGCCGAGGCCAAGATCAAGAAACTGGAGGATGAGATCCTGGTCATGGATGATCAGAACAATAAATTGTCAAAAGTGAGTAGCGGCCGGGTGCGGTGGCTCATGACTATAATCCCAGCACTTTGGGAGGCCGAGGTAGGTGGATCACTTGAGGTCAGGAGTTTGAGAGTAGCCTGGCCAACAGGGTGAAACTCCATCTCTACTAAAAATACAAAAATTAGCCAGGCCTGGTGGCCGGTGCCTATAATCTCAGCTACTTGGGAGGCTGAGGCAGGAGAATCACTTGAATCTGGGAGGCACAGGTTGTAGTGAGCTGAGATCGTGCCACTGCACTGCAGCCTGGGTGACAGAATGATTCTGTCTCAGGGGAAAAAAAAAAGTGGAATCAAGTTTCTGCATTCAAAACAACAGGCTTACCAGGATCAGGGAGATTTGGGGAATTTGGGACTTTCAGTTCTCAAAGCAGAAAAGCCCTTAGAAAACCAGGACAAGCTGGTCACCCTAGTCAGTCGTCACTAACCAGCCCCACGAGGGTGACCTGCTTTTAGTTCTTTGAGCTGGATGTCAACTCGGCCCCTACTATGAGCCAGGGTCTGTGTTCGATGCAGGTATGCATGGTGAAGGAGGACCCTGCCCTCATGGGGCTTACCCTCCAGTGAGATGGCAAATAACCATGATTTGCCATGGCGATCAGGGCTCCAAAGGAAACGTTCACCATATTATAAGAGTGAGGCAGGCCGGGGGCAGTGGCTCATGCCTGCAATCCCAGCACTTTGGGAGGCTGAGGCGGGTGGATTACCTGAGGTCAGGAGTTGGAGGCCAGCCTGGTCAACACGGTAAAACCCTATCTCTGCTAAAAATACAAAAAATTAGTCGGGTGTGTTGGCGGATGCCTGTAGTCCCAGCTACTCGGGAGGCTGAGGCAGGAGAATCACTTGAACCTGGGAGGTGGAGGTTGCAGTGAGCTAAGATAGCGCCACTGTACTCCAGCCTGGGTGACAGAGTAAGACTCTGTCTCAAAAAAAAGGAGGAAAGGAAAAAGGGAGAGGAAAAAGAGAAAAGGAAAGGGCAGTGGGGGATAGAGGAATGGTATTCAGGGAAGGTGTCCTGGAGGAGGTGACATTTAAGCAGAAACTTAAAGATGAAAGAGCAGTTAGAGGGGAGTAGAAGAGCATCTCAGCTGGTTGGCCCACTGTGCAAAGGCCTTGGGGCAGGGAAGAGCTGGCCAGTGGCAGGAATGGAAGGAGGGTACCTTTAGCTGACCATACAATGTGAGGGACAGACTGGCATGAGATGAGATATGGCCAATTTTTGGAAATTGTTAAGGGACTTCTCTTTACCATTTAAAGCTATAGTTGTATTTTGTTATAATGTGGGTTTTTCTTTCAATTGTTTATATGGAAATTACTAAAAGTGAAACATAGATTCTAAAGAAAAGAAAAATGCTAAAGATATCTCTTTCTCTTTCTCCAAAAAGGAACGAAAACTCCTTGAAGAGAGGATCAGTGACTTAACGACAAATCTTGCAGAAGAGGAAGAAAAGGCCAAGAATCTTACCAAGCTGAAAAACAAGCATGAATCTATGATTTCAGAACTGGAAGGTAAACCAGCTACCAAGACGTTTATTTTTATTTTATTTTGCTATTTTTTGTTTTAGAGATGAGGTCTTGCTCTGTCGCCCAGGCTGCAGTGCAATGGTGCAATCATGGCTCACTGCAGCCCGAAACTCCTAAGCTCAAGCGATCCTGCTGCGTAGCTTAGACTACAGGCATGCACCACCACACCCAGCTAATTTTTTTTATTTTTTATTTTTGTAGAGATGGGGTTTCACTATGATGCTCTGTCTGGTCTCAAACTCCTGGGCCCAAGCAGTCCTCCCACCTTGGCCTCCCAAAGTGCTGGGATTATAGGCATGAGCCACTACACCTGGCCTTGAATGGATATTTTTAAAAGCAGGAAAATCAGAAAGGAAATTTGAGGATGGCGGATCATCCCATTGAGCGAAACTCTATCCTACCTCTCGGAATCACCCTCAGTCAACACACACACTAATAATACGATAAAAGGGCCGGGTGCGGTGGTTTACGCCTGTAATCGCAGCACTTTGGGAGGCCAAGGCGGGCGGATCATGAGGTCAGGAGTTGGAGACCAGCCTGGCCAACATGGCAAAACCCTGTCTCAAAATACAAAAATGAGCCAGGCATGGTGGCGGGTGCCTGTGATCCCAGTGACTTGGGAGGCTGAGGCAGGAGAATCTCTTGAACCTGGGAGGTGGAGGTTGCAGTGTGCAGAGACCGCACCATTGAACTCCACCCTGGGCCAAAAGAGCAAAACTCTGTCTCAAATAATAATAATAATGATGATATGATAAAAGGTGCTGTTCATCAGGAGATAATGGTCCAGGCCGTGGCTATGACGGTTACTGATGGGGGAATATGTGAATTTCCTCCGTGTAAAATGCCTGGGCAGGAAGGCTCATTTCCGGGCATCTTTCCGGGCTCCCCCCCTCCTCAAGAGCACCTCGGTTTTTGCAGTGCGGCTAAAGAAGGAAGAGAAGAGCCGGCAGGAGCTGGAGAAGCTGAAACGGAAGCTGGAGGGTGATGCCAGCGACTACCACGAGCAGATCGCTGACCTCCAGGCACAGATCGCAGAGCTCAAGATGCAACTGGCTAAGAAGGAGGAGGAGCTGCAGGCGGCCCTGGCCAGGTAGCGGGGCTAGCAAGGGGCATTTGCTGTGTGTCCGTGTGTCCCGTGGGCCCCCGCTCATTCGCAGTGGCTGTCTTGGTCAAGGTGGCCCCAGGCCCTTGGCATGAACTTTGTTTTCCAGGCCAGGCCAGGCCTCCCACGAGCCTCCCTGACCCCGTTCACTCCCCCAGATCCTCACCTTCGATTTGCTTCTCTCCCCTACAAACACACAGTTTCTTTGCAGTTGATCTCACCTACTCCTGCGGTGTTGCTGCCGCCTCTTCGACATACAGGCTTTTCTCATCTAGACCCCAGTTCTGAATTTCCGATTGCCCAATGAGTCAGTTTCCATGAGCGTCTCAAACACCCCATGCCTAAGGCGGGAATGACCTTCCTTTCCCCAGCCCCTCCCTCTAAGGGCCCTCCTTTTTGCGAACACCAATCTCCTCCTTTGCTCTTGCTCACCCACAGCGAGCAGCGACCTTCGGATTCTGCCAGTCCTTCTAAATGTGCCCCCACCCGTTTCCTCTGGTTTTTCCCTCTTCCTGGCTCTTAGCTGGCTTTACACTAATGCTGATACTGCAGCAGCCACTGTGAATGATTATTTACCTGCTCACTCTGTACTAAGTTCTTTTCAAGCAATACCTTTGCAGACACCTGGCCAGGTGTACTGCTGGTGTCTTTGAGGAGGAAGCTGAGCCTCCTAGGGGTAACAGAACAGGAGCAATGTCATTGCTTGTAAGAAGCAGAGCTGGGATTTAAGCCTCAGAGCTTTCTGATTGATCCCCTGGTCCGGCTCTTTTGTCGTCCAACTTGTGCTGCGTTGACAGTGCTAGGGTGATGAAGGCAAAACATCCCTCTGGGGCACGAACCTGCTCACAAAACTTTGCTGGCTGGATGCCGAGGCTCACGCCTGTAATCTCAACACTTTGGGAAGCCAAGGTGGGAGGATTGCTTGAGGCCAGCAGTTTGAGACCAACATGGGCAACAAAGCAAGACCCCATCTCTACAAAAAGTTAAAAAATGAGCCAGGCATGGTGGTGTGTGCCTGTAGTCCCAGCTACTCAGGAGGCTGAGTTGGGAGGATCGCTTGAGCCCAGGAGGTTGAGACTAAAGTGAGCTATGATCATGCCACTGCACTCCAGCCTGGGCAACAGAGCAAGACCCTGTCTCAAAACAACAATAACAACAACAAAACAAAAATCTAACTTCACTGGCTTATTAGGGAAAAGCCAGTTTCCTTAGCCTCACCCTCAGAGCCCACCCACCCTCTGCAGTCTCACCCCAACCCAACTATTTCACTTTCTCTCTTGTTGCTGCCCATTCAAGTACAGTAAAATCAAAGTGCTTGCCTCTCCTGCAGCGTTCTGCCATTTAACAGTGCTTCTTGCAGCCCACCTTGATCTGTGGTCACCACCTCCACCAGATGCAGAGGCCCAGTCTGAATATCTCCCGTAAGCAGTGGCTGGCCAAGTGCTGTGTGTAGGGTGGGTACTCAGTCACTGAGGAAATGCAGAAAGAACAGACAGTTGCCAGGGAAGAATAACTGTCCAACATTCAGAAAGCATCTACACAGTCCCTACTGTGACCAGGTACCTTGCCAGTCTGGGGCCAATGCTTTGCATTCTTGCACACACATGCACACACGTGCATACACACGTACACACACCCATGCACATATACAATCTGTTTTGATGTCAGACCTCGGCACTCAGGTCCTGTGTTAATCTCAAGTAGTCTGGCATATCACGCAGCAGTCCTGGGGACATGGATAGAAGGTGTTTGATGTCTCTGCAACATAAGTGTTTGGTCCCAGAAAACAATTTTTGGCCACATTGTAAGACAGGAAACCAAGGGCGCTGGGGGTTCATTCTGGTGGGTCTGTCCCTGAAAGGCTTGACGATGAAATCGCTCAGAAGAACAATGCCCTAAAGAAGATCCGGGAGCTGGAGGGCCACATCTCAGATCTCCAGGAGGACCTGGACTCGGAGCGGGCCGCCAGGAACAAGGCTGAAAAGCAGAAGCGAGACCTGGGCGAGGAGCTGGAGGCCCTGAAGACAGAGCTGGAAGACACGCTGGACAGCACGGCCACTCAGCAGGAGCTCAGGTGAGGACCCATCAACCCCACCATCCTGCTGTCCCACTGCACCAACGGGATGGGGGCAGGAGAGGGGACAAACCCAAAGCAAATCCTGCATCACAGAATGTCTCAGCCCCTGTGCATTTACCTTCCTGGCTGCAGTTTGCTTTAACTTGTAGAAGCATGGTTTTTTTTTTTTTTTTTTTTTTGAGGCAGTCTGACTTTGTTGCGGTTGTGCCATCTTGGCTCACTGCAACCTCCACCTCTGAGATTCAAGTGATTTTCATGCCTCAGCCTCCTGAGTAGCTGGGCTTACAGGTGTGTGCCACCATGCCCAGCTAATTTTTGTGTTTTTAGTAGAGATGGAGTTTCACCATGTTGCCCCGGCTGGACTTGAACTCCTGGCCTCAAGTGATCCACCCACTTCAGTCTCCCAAACTGCTGGTATTACATGTGTGAGCCACTGCACCTGGCCCTCATCATCTTATTTCTCATCAGAAGAGTAGTATATACCAGGGATGTACAATCTTTTGGCTTCCCTTGGCCACACTGGAAGAAAAAGATTTGTCTTGGCCCACACATAAAATACACTAACACTAATAATAGCTGATGAACTAAAAAAGATTTACAAATTGCAAAAAAACATCTCATACTGTTTTAAGAAAGTTTATGACTCTGTGTCAGGCTGCATTCAAAACCATCCTCATTGGAAAGCTTGGATATACTCAGAGAATAATTTGAAAACTATAGAAAAACAGACATAAAAAAAATCACCTTTCGGGTCGGGCTCATGCCTATAATCTCAGCACTTTGGGGGGCCAAAGACAGGTGAAGTCAGGAGTTCAAAACCACCCTGGCCAACATGGTGAAACCCTGTCTCTACTATAAATCCAAAAATTACCTGAGCGTGGTGTCGCATGCCTGTAATCCTGGCTACTCAGGAGGCTGAGGCAGTAGAATCACTTGAATCTGGGAGGCAGAGGTTGCAGTGAGCTGAGATTGCATCATTGCACTCCAGCCTGAGCAACAGAGTGAGACTCCATCTCAAAAAACAAACAAACAAAAATCACCCTTAGTCACACCAGTTAGCATTTTTGAGAAATTCCTTCCTGTCTGTCTGTGTGTGTTATCAGTCAGTCCCCAGGCTCCAATTCCCAAGTATGTGTGTGTATAACTTTTGTGTTAAATTTTAAAAATAAAATTGATCAGATTGGTTTTCAATTTAAGATTCACTTCAAATGAACAAATAACAACAATAACAAACTGTCTGCCAGATCACGAATCCTGACTCTGGTGAAACTAGGTCATTGATTCATTCAGTAAACACATAAAAGTATTTTAATGCAATCTGTGGTGTTGGCATAGCATATACCATTGCATATAGCTATGCTAGCTGTGCCAACACTGTATACCCTGAGGTTTATTTCCCCCACTTTGGGTTTTGTGCTGTGTCACATGCACATAGAGGCACAATGTTCTGCTGTCTTGCCGCCTGGACTTTGATACAGAAAAGCCCAGTGCATGGGCCAGGGGCGGTGGCTCATGCCTGTAATCCCAGCACTTTGGGAGGCTGAGGCAGGCAGATCACCTGAGGTCAGGAGTTCGAGACCAGCTTGGCCAACATCATGAAAACCTGTCTACTAGACAGACAAAAATTAGCCGGGTGTGGTAGTGGGCGCCTGTAATCCCAGCTACTTGGGAGGCTGAGGCAGGAGAATCCCTTGAACCTGGGAGGCAGAGGTTGCAGTGAGCTGACAGCGTTCCACTGTACTCCAATCTGGGCGACAGAGCGAGACTCGATACAAAAATAAACAAAACAAAAAACCAGGTTGGGTGCAATGGCTCATGCCTGTAATCCCAGCGCTTTGGGAGGCAGAGGCGGGTGGATCACCTGAGGTCAGGAGTTCGAAACCAGCCTGGCCAACATGATGAAACCCCATCTCTACTAAAAATGCAAAATTAGCCAGTCATGGTGGCGGGCACCTGTAATCCTAGCTACTTAGGAGGCTGAGGCAGGAGAATCGCTTGAACCCGGGAGGTAGAGTTTGCAGTGCGCCAAGATTGCGCCATTGCACTCTAGCCTGGGCAACAAGAGTGAATCTCCGTCTCAAAAACAAAACCATGGACTCAAGGTCAAGGTTTAGCTTCCAATTCTGGCTCCATCATACAATGGCTGTGACACCATGGGTAAAACTGCTTACCCTCTCTTCGCCTTAGTTTCCTCATTTGTAAAACGGAAATAATAACACACCTGCCCCTCTGGGTCGCTCTGAGGATTAGATGATGTATATAAAAAACTTATCTCAGGGCCTGGCATATAGTAACTGCTCAATAAATAAGAGCCAACATTAATATTTAAGCAAAATTTTGCAGTTCACAGACATCCTTTCAAGTCCATTAATTTGTGTATTTGTTTGCCAGTCATTGCAGACATCCTAGGCAGGTGATATGCTCCACATGTTGCAGCTGAGGAAATTTTAGATTCAGAGATGTTAGGTGAGTGACCCAAGGTCACACAGCTAGAGAGGGGTGGTGATGAGGATTGCAGCTCTGGGTCCTGGAAGAGCTCTCATTCTTTTGCACGGCACTGAGATGACCCTCTGTCTCCACCCAATTGTCATCCACCGTGTTCTTCCTGTCAAGGGCGAAGAGGGAGCAGGAGGTGACGGTGCTGAAGAAGGCCCTGGATGAAGAGACGCGGTCCCACGAGGCTCAGGTCCAGGAGATGAGGCAGAAACACGCACAGGCAGTGGAGGAGCTCACGGAGCAGCTCGAGCAGTTCAAGCGGGTAAGTGGTGATGCTTTTTGGTGATGACACGTAAGAGTGACATCAGCGGCCTCAAATTACTACATGTCAGGGTCTGCATAAAGACTAAAAACAAGTTACATAAGATTCTAATGATGATGATAGCAGCTTATATTTATTTACAAAATGCTTCCCATACAGGCTGGGTGAGGTGGCTCACACCTATAATCCCAGTACTTTGGGAGGCCAAGGCAGGAGGATCACTTGCACTCAGGAGTTCGAGACCAGCCTGGGCAATATAGTGGGACCTTGTCTCTACTAAAATTAAAAAAAAAAAAAACAAAAAAAAAGGCCGGGCGCAGTGGCTCAACACTGTAATCCCAGCACTTTCGGAGGCCAAACAGGGTGGATCACCTGAGGTCAGTAGTTCGAGACCAGCCTGGCCAATATGGCGAAACCCTGTCTCTACTAAAAATACAAAAAATTAGCCAGGCGTGGTGGTGCATGTCTGTAATCCCAGCTACTCGGGAGGCTGAGGCAGGAGAATCACTTGAACCCAGGAGGCGGAGGTAGCAGTGAGCAGAGCTCATGCCATTGCACTCCAGCCTGAGCAACAGAGCAGGATTCCATCTCAAAAAAAAAAAAAAGAAAGAAAAAAAATTGGCCAGTCATGGTAGTGCATTTCTGTGGTCCCAGCTGTTTGGGAGGCTGAGGTGGGAGGATCATTTGAGCCTGGAAGATTGAGGCTGCAGTGAGCCCTGTCATGCCACTGCACTCTAGCCTGGACGACAGAGTGAGACCTTAATCAAACAATAAAAATAGGCTGGGCATGGTGGCTCATCATGTCTGTAATCCCAGCAATTTGGGAGGCCAGGCGGGCAGATCACTTGAGGTCAGGGGTTCGAGACCAGCCTGACCAACATGGTGAAACCCTACCTCTAACAAAAATATAAAGAATTAGCTGAGTGTGTGCTAATTAGGTGGCGTGTGCCTGTCATCCTAGCTACTCAAGAGGCTGAGGCAGGAGAATCACTTGGACCCAGGAGGCAGAGGTTGCAGTGAGCTGAGATTATGCCACTGCACTCCAGCCTGGGTGACAGAGTGAGCCTCCATCTCAAAAAAAAAAAAAAAAAAAAAAAAGAATAGAAATGCTTCTCATACTACTAGTATGTCAATTATCTTCACAACCACCCTGTGAGACAGGTACTATTAAACTCATTTTACAAGCAAAGAAATTGAGGTCCACGGTACCTAGAGGTAAAGAGACTTACCCAATGTCATCATTTTACAAGCAAAGAAACTGAGATACAAGGTGCCTAGAGGTGAAGAGACTTACCCAAGGTCACACTGCTGGTAAGTGACAGAGTCATGATTTGCACACAAATGGTCTGGCCCTAGACCCCACTTTCTGGCTTCTACGGGACTGGAAGCCTGTAGGATGGGTGGGGCCTATTAATATACTGCCCCTCAGGGATAAGCAAAGGTGTAACAACACTTCGGAGGAGATTTAAATGAAACTTAAAACTGGGAACCTTCTATCCATTTTTATTTCTCTGCAGACTGGAGGCAGGCCAGGCATGGCAGCTCACACTTCCTCTAATCCTAGCACTTTGGGAGGCTAAGCAGGGAGGACTGCTTGAGCCCAGGACTTTCAGATCAGCCTGGGCAACATAGCGATTTTTCTTTTGTAAAAAAAAAAAAAAGACTGGAGGAAAACTGTCATTATTTGATTTCAATGGCAGAACAGCTCTCTCCGGCGTAATCTGAGAATGACTAGGTCAAATCACTCTGTCTCCTGTTGCTGGGCTCTTTGGGGTGCATGGGAGTTGGAGCTGGTAAACAGCAGTACTGAATGTTGAACCTTGGGTACTTTTCTCTCCTTTGGGGTAGTTCCTGTGCTTCATTCCCCAGGGTAAGTTTTTTAGCTTGTGACCTTCTGCCAGATTGTTTTCCTGAAAGCCTGAGTTACGTCACCCTCAGTGTTCCAGCTCCTCCACATCCCCTTCAGTGGCAGCTTTTGGATCTGCTGGATTAAGTGGGTGCAGCATTGCCTAAAAATTGTTGGGAGTTTGCATTTGGTTCTATCACTAGTGTATTGTCCGTTGTTGCATTGCTATACAGAAATACTCGAGATTGGATTATTTGTTTATTTTTTGCGCAATGGAGTCTTACTCTGTCACTCAGGTGGGAGTTCAGTGGCGTGATCTCGGCTTACTGCAGCCTCCACCTCCTGGGTTCAAATGATTCTCCAGACTCAGCTTCCCAAGTAGCTGGGACTACAGGCACACACCACCATGCCCAGCTAATTTTTGTTTTTTTTTTTTTAGTAGAGAAGGGGTTTCGCCATGTTGGCCAGGCTGATCTCGAACTCCTGACCTCAGGTGATCCACCTGCCTCGGCCTCCCAAAGTGTTGAGATGACAGGTGTGAGCCACTGCACCCCACCCTGAGACTGGGTAATTTATAGAGAGGCTTAATTGGCTCATGGTTCTGCAGGCCGTACAGAAAGCATAGCAGCTTCTGCTTCTGGGGAGGCCTCAGGAAACTTACCATCATGGTGGAAGGCAAAGGGGAAGCAGGCATGTTTTACATGACCAGAGCAGGCAGAAGAAAGAGAATGGGGAGGTGCCAGACACTTAAACAACCAGACCTCATGAGGGTAGCACCAAAGGGATGGTGCTAAACCATTAGAAACTGCCCCCAAAGGCCGGGCACGGTGGCTCACGCTTGTCATCCCAGCACTTTGGGAGGCTGAGATCGGCGGATCACCAAGTCGGGAGTTCAAGACTAGTCTGACCACAATAGTAAAACCCCATCTCTACTAAAAATACATAAAATGAGGCCTGGTGCAGTGGCTCACGCCTGTAATCCCAGCACTTTGGGAGGCCAAGGCAGGCAGATCACCTGAGGTCAGGAGTTTTGAGATCAGCCTGGGCAACATGGTGAAACCCTGTCTCCACTAAAAATACAAAAATTAGCCGGGCGTGGTGGTGCACGCCTGTAATCCCAGCTACTCGGGAGTCTGAGGCAGGAGAATCACTTGAACCTGGGAGGTGGAGGTTGCAGTGAGTCGAGATTGCGCCATTGCACTCTACCCTGGGGAACAAGAATAAATCGCCGTCTCGCCAAAACAAAAACAAAAACAAAGAATCATAAAATTAGCTGGGGGTGTGTTGGTGGGTGCCTGTAATCTCAGCTGAGGAGGCCGAGGAAGGAGAGTCACTTGAACTGGGGAGGCAGAGGTTGCAGTAAGCCGAGATCGCGCCACTGCACTCCAGCCTGGGCGACAGTGCGAGACTCTGTCACTCACACACACACTGCCCCCATGATCCAATCACCTCCCACCAGGCCCCAGTGTTCACCTTGACTAGTTTTACGGTTTGGATCTGTGTCCCCACCCAAATCTCATGTTCAATTGTAATCCAATAGAACATGAGATTACAATTGAACATGAGGTTTGGGTGGGGACGCAGATCTAAACTGCATCAACTAGTCAAGGTGAACTGTCTTCCATGTGGAGGTTTACTGAATACCTTTCTGGGGGCTGGTTCATTGCCTGGTCTGTTGGAACCTCAAGTGTTTACATAAAAATAGTAAGAAAATAATACAATAAAAAGTGTAGCACTTATGTGCCAGACACTATTCCAAGTGCTTTACAAATTAATTTCATTTCACCTGTGACCCCCGTTAAAGTATAAATTTCCAGGCCTGCCATTGATCCTGATGGAGGTGGTCTCAGGAGGACCCTCTGAAAAGCACTGCACGGGACTGAGCTCACCCTCACTCTCCAAATGAATGAATCAATGGACTCTTACTACTTGTTGAGTAGGATCTAAATACTAACCCTCAACAATGTGTCAACTCTATGTATTTTGGACAAATGGGATTTTGCTAGTTGTAACTATGCCATACATATTTCCCCATTCAATTGTGTTCCTTGTATAATGTTCAAAAGTTACTTTTTATTTTTTAAAAACTTTGTTTTTAGAGACAAGGTTTTACTCTATCACCCAGGCTGCGGTGCAGTGGTACAATCTTGGCTCACTGCAGTCTCGAACTCCCGGGCTCAAGCGATCCTCTTGCCTCAGCCTCCCTGGTAGCTGGGACTTACAGGCTTCTCCCACCATGCCCAGATAATTTTTAACTTTTTTGTAGAGATGGGTACTTGTTATGTTGCTCAGGCTGGCCTCAAACTATGAGTTCAAGCAGTCCTCCCAGTTCAGCCTCCCAAGGTGCTAGGATCACAGACATGAGCTACCACTCCCAGCCTACTTTTTATTTTTAGACAATTTTAATTGAAATGGGTTATTCCCACCTTCAGGAACAATTAGCCCTCAAGACATCAGTAAGCCACACACGTCCCTTTTAGCTTTATGGTTGGAGGTCAGGCACGGTGGCTCACACCTGTAATCCCAGCACTTTGGGAGGCCGAGGCAGGCAGATCACCTGAGGTCAGGAGGTTGAGACCAATCTGGCCAACATGGTGAAACCCCGTCTCTACTAAAAATACAAAAATTAGCTGGGCATGGTGGCAGTTGCCTGTAATCCCAACTACTTGGGAGGCTGAGGCACAAGAATCACTTGAACCCAGGAGGCAAAGGTTGCGGTGAGCCAAGATTGTACCACTGCACCCCAGCCTGGGCAACAGAATGAGACTCCATTTCCAAAAAAAAAAAAAAAAATTATGGTTGGAAGTGAGGCCCCAGACAGAGTCACTGACCCTCCCCATGCTTAGGGGTCATTAGATGTGAACAAGGGCTGGAAGTCAAGCCCATTCCCAGCCACGCCTCTTTGGGAAGACTCAGTTAAGGCCACCAGCAGACAGCATGTCCATTACTGACCCACACAAAGCAGGTAAAGGTGGGAACCTCTGCCCATCTCAGGTGCAGGGAAAAAGAGGCCTTTGCCTCTAACAACTTGAATCCTGACATACAGACCTGGTTCCACCTGCTTGGGGGGGAAACATTTAACATCAGCTCCTACCTGGGCTCCCCGATTCTGGGGTCTTAGGCTGGGCTGAGGTTTCTGGGAGCCCACGTCCTCTAGGGTCCCCACTTCACTGCTTTGTTCCCACCAAGAGACTCCTTGTCCCCATCTAAGGTCCGGCAGCTCTTAGTCATGTCTTGGAGGGAGGACTGGCATCAATGCCCAGCACCTCCCAGGGACTATGGGAAGGCTGAGTGGTGGGTCCTCTCCCCTCAGGATACATGCACTTCTCTCTTTCCCCTTCTCTGCAACCTGGAAAGCAGCCCCTCACCCCATCCTGCTTTTGCCCAACACACTTTTTTTTTTTTGAGACAAAGTCTCACTCTGTCGCCAGCCTGGAGTACAGTGGCGCGATCTCGGCTCACTGCAACCTCTGCCTCCCAGATTCAGGCAGTTCTCCTGCTTCAGCCTCCTGAGTAGCTGGGATTACAGGTGACTGCCACCATGTCTGGCTAGTTTTTGTATTTTCAGTAGAGACGGGGTTTCACTGTGTTGGCCAGGCTGGTCTCAAACTCCTGACCTCAAGTGACGTGCTGTATCAGCCTCCCAAAGTGCTGGGATTACAGGCATAAGCCACCGTGTCCGGCTCCAACACTTTTTTTTTTTTTTTCCTGTAGGGCAACTTACATGCCTACAGGAGCTGGTTCCATAAAATAAGTTTCCCTTAACTAGGACAGAAGTAGTAGTGTCAATGACACGACACCTGTGAAGGACAGGGGCAGTGAGATGTGACTGCCCCACCTGCAGAGCCAGCCGCTACTTAGATCTGGCATATTGTTGCCTTGAAGGAAAGCAAGACCCCCTGTTTCCAGATGTTTCGTTGTTGTTATTGTTCAAGTTTAGGATTACTGACGCATATGCAGTAAAATTTATCCATTTTGCTGCTCCATTAATTTTAAACAAATGTGTATTGTGTAACCAGCACCACAGTCATGATATAGAATGTTAGAGTGATTGATTGATTGAGATGGAGTCTCACTCTGTCACCCAGGCTGGAATGCAGCGGCACGATCTTGGTTCACAGTAACCTCCACCTCCCAGGTTCAAGCAATACTTGTGCCTCAGCCACCCCAGTAGCTGGGACTATAGGCGTGCGCCACCACCAGCTAATTTTTCTATTTTTAGTAGAGATGGGGTTTTGCCATGTTGGCCAGGCTGGTCTCAAACTCCCGACCTCAAGTGATCCACCTGCCTTGGCCTCCCAAAGCTACTTATTTCTGAAACAGGGTCTCACTTTGTTGCCCAGGCTGGAGTGCAGTGGTGTGATCATAGCTCACTGCAGCCTCCCATTCCTGGGCTCAAGTGATCCTGCCATCAGCCTCCTGAGTAGCTGGGACTGCTGGTGTGTGCCCCCAACACCCAGCTAATGTTTTATTTTAGTAGAGATGGGTCTCTCACTCACTGCATTGCCCAGGCTGGTCTTGAACTCCTGGCCTGAAGCAATCCTCCTGCTTGTTTCCCAAAGGGCTAGGATGACAAGTATGAGCTGCCATGACGGGCCTTCAAACAAAGTTTTTTGAAAAAGAAGCTGGGAATCCAGATTTTTATGTGACATTTATTAAAACGTTGGCAACTCATTTTTTAAAAAGTAGTGAAGGGGTCAAAGGGGACATGATAGCAGGTTGGACACCGCTTGTGGGATCCCAGATTGCAACCCATGAGCTTTAGGAAAGTAGAATACAAAATATCAGCCGGGCGCGGACGCTCATGCCTGTAATACCAGCACTTCGGGAGGCCAAGATGGATGGATCACTTGAGGTCAGTAGTTTGAGACCAGCCTGGCTAACATGGTGAAACCTTGTCTCTACTAAAAATACAAAAATAAGCTGGGTGTGGTGGTAGGTGCCTGTAATCCCAGCTACTTGGGCGGCTGAGGCAGAATAGCTTGAACTCGGGAGGTGGAGGTTGCAGTGAGCCGAGATCGCGCCACAGCAATCCAGCCTGGGTAACAGAGTAAGACACCATCTCAAAAAAATAAACAACAAAAATAAACACCCCAAATCTCTTACTGGTGATTGTGTGCCCCCTGCCGTGTGCCTTCCTGGACCTCTCTGAGGGAGGAAAGGGCAGAGTCTGAAACGTTCTCCCGGCCACAGCCGCCCTGTTTTCCCTCCCCTCTGCTTCCTTCGCCAGGCCAAGGCAAACCTAGACAAGAATAAGCAGACACTAGAGAAGGAGAACGCAGACCTGGCCGGGGAGCTGCGGGTCCTGGGCCAGGCCAAGCAGGAGGTGGAACACAAGAAGAAGAAGCTGGAGGCGCAGGTGCAGGAGCTGCAGTCCAAGTGCAGCGATGGGGAGCGAGCCCGGGCAGAGCTCAACGACAAAGTCCACAAGCTGCAGGTGAGGTGGTGGCGTGGTGGGCAGTGCTGGGTGGTGTCCAGTTCTGTGGGAAGGAGCCTCTTCCCGGCTCGCTGAGGTCTCTCTTGCTGCAAGGCAAGTCCTTTCCTCTAGTTGTGTTCCCAGAGAGGGGGCAATGATCTCCCTGTTCAATTAAATATTAAAAAACCTTCTGGCTGGGCATGGTGGCTCATGCCTGTAATCCCAGCACTTTGGGAGGCAGAGGTGGGTGGATCACCTGAGGTCAGGGGTTTGAGACCAGTCTGGCCAACGTGGTGAAAAGTCTCTACTAAAAATATTAGAAATATTAAAAATATTTAAAAATTAGCCAGGAGTGGTGGTGGGTGCCTGTAATCCCATCTACTCAGGAGGCTGAGGCAGGAGAATGGCTTGAACCCGGGAGACAAAGGTTGCAGTGTGCAGAGACCGCACCATTGCATTCCCGCCTGGGCCAAAAGAGCAAAACTCTGTCTCAGGAAAAAAAGAAAAAGAAACCAAAAAAACCTTCCTTTGCCAATTTGACAAGTATTTATTGAGTACCTGCTGTATGCCAGGCACTGTGCTTAATCCTGAGAAACAGCAGCAAGGAAGAAGAGACACTGTCCCTGCCCCAGTAGGACTCCAGCCGAGTAAGGGGAAAGGAAGAGAAAGACATGAATAATCACATAAATGAATGTCAAATGATGCAGCAAAGGGAAGGCACATGATGCCTAAGTGTAAATAACCAGGAGGCCTAAGCTGGGGGAGGAGGGGCCATGAAAGCTTCCCTAGGGAGCATGGATAAGTCTACCAGGCAGAGGGAACAGTATGTGCAAAGGCCCTGTGGTAAGTAGAAAAATCAGGAGAGAGACATATGACCAGTAGAGCTGGAGTGCCCAGTTGGGGTTGGGGGTAGGGGGAGACAGTACAGAGTGGGGTTGGAGGAGGAGGTTGTACCCAGATGATGTGGGGTTTTGCAGACCTATTACACATATATTGGTCCTCCCTCTGGGTGATGCGAAGCTGTTGAGGGGTTTTAAGCTGATGAGTAACACGGTCTGTCTGTCTTTGGTCTTCTTTCACTTGGAATGGACATTTAGCCTGCCTTTCCACTCGTGGGGATGTGGCCAAAGTTTTCATAAATATTTAACATGTTCACAGCCAGGGACCAAGGGCCAGGGGAAGCATTAAGTGAGATGTTTTTTTCCCACATGCAGTTGAGAGCAGCGGTTTTGCTGCCCTTATATAAGCAGTGTCAAGATCATTCATATCCTCCTTGTCAATGGAAGGGATGAAGGGGTAGGCTAACACCTTCAAAGGGACTTATGCAGAGACACTAGGGAGTAAAAGCCAGAGAATACATAGAGGGCGTTTTTACCTTTAGGGTCTGCGTCTCTGGCTTTGGCCATCAGGGTCAGTGAAGGGACAAAGAGTAGGAGTGAGGAAGGAGGGGATGAACAGCATCCCTCGGATATTTAAGTACCATCCTGGTCTCCTGTCTCCAACCTTAAGAGAGTGGACCAGCCACAGCACCTCGTCTGGACTCTCAGACCTGCTGCTTTGTCTCTACCAACCTTGGCAGGGATCTAGGATCCATTTAGTGGGATCAGGTCCCAGTCAACACAATTGGGGCTCAAATAAGTTCTTAGAACCACAAAGTCGAGGGCCAGGGTCCCAACTCATAGGTGACGGAGTTCCCTTCGAGCCAGACTTTTTTTTTTTTTTTTATCAGAGTCCCATACCTTGTGGGTATTTTCTCAATCAGTGGACACCCCAAGTCCTAGCCCATGAGGGTACACCACGTGTTTTGAGTAAAAAGGGCTCCTTTTAATGAGGATCCCTTTCTAGAGGCTTTGACTAACAGTCTCTTGGCACCCTCAGAATGAAGTTGAGAGCGTCACAGGGATGCTTAACGAGGCTGAGGGGAAGGCCATTAAGCTGGCCAAGGACGTGGCATCCCTCAGTTCCCAGCTCCAGGACACCCAGGTGAGTGTCCTGCCACATCATCCAGGGGACCTGGGGGGGTGGCCTTCCTCGGGGCGGGGCCCTGGGACCTCCGTGCGTCCCTTTTGCAGGAGCTGCTTCAAGAAGAAACCCGGCAGAAGCTCAACGTGTCTACGAAGCTGCGCCAGCTGGAGGAGGAGCGGAACAGCCTGCAAGACCAGCTGGACGAGGAGATGGAGGCCAAGCAGAACCTGGAGCGTCACATCTCCACTCTCAACATCCAGGTGCCTGCCCTGTGCCCTTGCTTCCGTCACGGGTCCTCTCAACTTCTCTGCGCTGAGATCCCCCACAGGCAGATCGTGGTGGAGTGTTGGTGCGATGGTGCTTGACCCCCCAGCTTCCCCTGCTATTGGGTTTCTCCAACAAGGAGACATGGTTTTCGCTTCTCAGAGTCTGTGCAGCCAGGGACAGGGGTCACTCATGGTCCCCCTCTCACCCTACCCTGGACGCTGTCCTTGTAGCTCTCCGACTCGAAGAAGAAGCTGCAGGACTTTGCCAGCACCGTGGAAGCTCTGGAAGAGGGGAAGAAGAGATTCCAGAAGGAGATCGAGAACCTCACCCAGCAGTACGAGGAGAAGGCGGCCGCTTATGATAAACTGGAAAAGACCAAGAACAGGCTTCAGCAGGAGCTGGACGACCTGGTCGTCGACTTGGACAACCAGCGGCAACTCGTGTCCAACCTGGAAAAGAAGCAGAGGAAGTTTGATCAGGTAGAGGGCATGGGGTGTCCTCCACTCTGGCCGTGGATGCTGGGTGGGGGAATCAGCTCTGCAGAGTACAACGCGTGGCTCCTGCCTGTGCCTGCATCCCCTCTCCACTCTGTGGGGAGCCATGGGAGGCTCTCTTGTCTTGGGCGACCATGGAGCATTAAGGCTACCGGGTCACCGTAAGGATGGCACAGAAGTCTTGATGTCTGTGACTTTTCTGGGTACCAGCACCATGAGGGTCACCTGCACACATGGTGATGCCTTAGTTTCTAGCCTCAAGAAGGAATGAGGTGCATATTTCATTCACTAAAAATATTTATGGAATACCTATTGAGTAGTCTCCCAAGTAATTCAGTTTCTATACTTTTAATACCACCCTTCCCTAAGATTTCATTTTGTAAAATTCCAAGCACACAGAAACGTTGACAGAATTGTACAGTGAACATCTGTAAGGCCACCACCTTTATTCAGTCATTGACACTGTATTATATGAACTTTATCACATATTTATTTATTTTGAGACAGGGTCTAGCTCTGTCACCCAGGCTGGAGTGCAGTGGTGCGATCTCAGCTCACTGCAACCTCTACCTCTGGGTTCAAGCGATTCTCCTGCTTCAGCCTCTCAAGTAGCTGGGATTATAGGAGTGCACCACCATGTCTGGCTAATTTTTGTATTTTTAGTAGAGAGAAGGTTTTGCCATGTTGTCCAGGCTGGTCTCAAACTCCAGGTCTCACATGATCTGCCTGCCTTGGCCTCCCAAAGTGCTGGGATTATAGGCATGAGCCACTATGCCCAGCCCACATATTTATTTATAAAGACTAATTCTATCTATCATGCGTTATCTCTTGGGTACATTTCAGAGCAAATTACATCAGTACATTTCCCCTTCCATACCTCAACATTGCATATTAATTAAGAGTTTATTTTTAAACATAGTTTTGCTTCTTTTGGGGTAAAACTTACATGTGATGAAATGCACCACTCCTAATTGTATGATAAATGCAGACCCTTATATGACCCAAACCCCTAAATACCAACTTTTAAGATATATTATTTAGTAAATATGATTGAGTTTACAAGTGACTCAGGGTTATTCTAAAAATCAATTTGAGAGGCCAGGCACGGTGGCTCACGCCTATAATCCTAGCACTTTGGGAGGCTGAGGCGGGTGGATCACTTGAGGTCAGGGGTTTGAGACCAGCCTGGCCAACATGGTGCAACTGTCTCTACTAAAAATACCAAAATTAGCTGGGCGTGGTGGCGCTTCCCTGTTATCCCTGCTACTTGGGAGGCTGAGGCAGGAGAATCGCTTGAACCCAGGGTGGGGCGGAGGCTGCAGTAAGCCAAGATTGTGCCACTACACCCCAGCCTGAGTGACAGAGGGAAAACTCCGTCTCAAAAATAAATAAAATGAGGATTGTACAGTGAGGCTAAATGCCAGATGCCTGAGGGTTCCTTACCCCTCCCTGACTGGCCTCATAGTGTCAGGACTTTAGATGACATCCCAGTTCCTCCTTTTCCCATCAGCCACCTCTCCTCTGGGCTGTCAGCTCATCTTCACTGCTTCGTTACCTGGTTGAAGGCCTGAGGTTGCTTTTATTTTCCTGTCACAGAGTGTAGTGCAGTGTCACACATAGCGGGGGATTTTTGTGTTGACCGTGCCATTCAGAGGTCCCTGTCTTTGCTCAATAGTGGAAGTTTGGCTTTTGGATGTTACAATTCATAATCTGCTCTGTCCTCTCTGAAGATGAGATTAACGTGAGCATGGAATGTTCTCTGAGTTGCTTCTTCAAGCAGAGAGATACGTATGCAGGGCCACCCACGCTTACCGTTTCCCTACTAAGGCACTTAGGATAGTTTTATGAGATATTAATAGCTACTTGTGGCCATGAAACAAAATAATAACTAGCTTCTGGGAGCTTTACATGTCACTTTCACCTCAGTGTGCTCTAAGCAACGTGGGCAGCTTTAGTGGTTTCGAAGCACAATTTGGCCAGGTGTGGCGGCTCACACCTGTCATCTCAGTGCTTTGGGAGGCAGAGGCAGGAGGCTCACTTGAGGTCAGGAGATCGAGACCAGCCTGGCCAACATGGCAAAACCCGTCTGTACTTAAAATACAAAAAATAGCCGGGCGTGGTGGTGGGCACCTGTAATCCCAGCTACTCGGGAGGCTGAGACAGGAGAATCGCTTGAACCCAGGAGGCGGAGTTGCAGTGAACCAAGACTGTGCTGTTGCACTCCAGCCTTGGTGACAAAGTGAGACTCCATCTAAAACAAACCAACCAACAAAAAAACGATTCAGCTGATTTCTGGCTCTGCATAAGGTTGATGTAGAATTCAGAACGCCAGATTATTATATAAACTACTCCCATAGATAACCTACATTGCTTACACCTGCACCTCGATACATTCGGTAGGACACAGGGCTTTTCCCCGGTAATTACAATTCAGTGAAGCTAGAATTCAGTGCCTAGAAGTCACCTCTGGGTCTTATGCTGTGTTGTAGTTGTTAGCCGAGGAGAAAAACATCTCTTCCAAGTACGCGGACGAGAGGGACAGAGCCGAGGCCGAAGCCCGGGAGAAGGAAACCAAGGCCCTGTCCCTGGCTCGGGCCCTTGAAGAGGCCTTGGAAGCCAAAGAGGAACTCGAGCGGACCAACAAAATGCTCAAAGCCGAAATGGAAGACCTGGTCAGCTCCAAGGATGACGTGGGCAAGAACGTAAGTGGCTCTGGGTTGTTTTGTTGTCCATGTTTCGCCCACCCACCCTCTGTGCCGTTCACCAATCCATGGGAGAGGCTGGCTCCGGGCCTTTTTCATAGCGAACTATCTTTGGAAATGGAAGGTTTTTGGACTGGTGCAGGCGCTGGGAGGGGCTGAGAATGGCAGTCGAGGATGGGTCTGAGTTGGGGAGTCCGAGCTCTCAGGGGCCATCTTGAGTCCCGGCCATGCATCCTGTGGGAGGCCAAAGCCACCTCCCAGACCTCCTGCGCTGCCGCTCACGGTGGGTTTCTCAACCGTGCCGGCAGGTCCATGAGCTGGAGAAGTCCAAGCGGGCCCTGGAGACCCAGATGGAGGAGATGAAGACGCAGCTGGAAGAGCTGGAGGACGAGCTGCAGGCCACGGAGGACGCCAAGCTGCGGCTGGAAGTCAATATGCAGGCGCTCAAGGGCCAGTTCGAGAGGGATCTCCAAGCCCGGGACGAGCAGAATGAGGAGAAGAGACGGCAACTGCAGAGACAGGTGCGTGCTGCCGGGGAGGCCAGCAGAGGGCGGTGGGGTGGCCTTGTTCATTCCTATCACCACCTCTCACGGTCGGCATGGAAAATTCGTTTTTGTTTTTTTGGAAACAGAGTCTCACTTTGTCACCCCGGCTGGAGTGCAGTGGTGTTATCTCAGCTCATTGCAACCTCTGCCTCCTGGGGTCAAGCAATTCTTCTGCCTCAGCCTCCCGAGTAGCTCAGATTACAGGCGCACGCCACCGTACCCAGCTAATTTTTTTTTTTAAGGGGAGACGAGGTTTCACCATGTTGGCCAGGCTGGTCTTGAACTCTCTGGCCTCAAGTGATCCATTCTCCTGTTGGCCTCCCAAAGTGCTGGGATTATAGGCATGAGCCACCCGCACCCCATGAGATTCCGTTTTCTCATCTGCAACTTGGGATGAGATGCCTGCCTCCCAGGGAGGATGTGCTGGGGAAGGGGTGCAATGACGTGCTGCCAGGGTGGGCTAAAGGACCTCCCAGGGGCAAGTGGGGCACCACACATCTCTCTTCCTCACCCAGCTTCACGAGTATGAGACGGAACTGGAAGACGAGCGAAAGCAACGTGCCCTGGCGGCTGCAGCGAAGAAAAAGCTGGAAGGGGACCTGAAAGACCTGGAGCTTCAGGCCGACTCCGCCATCAAGGGGAGGGAGGAAGCCATCAAGCAGCTACGCAAACTGCAGGTGGGTGACACTAGGAGCTTGGGGCATGGGCAGAGGGAGGCCTCAGTGCCCTCAGGCCACCAAAGTCAGCAGAGCAGGCTCCAGGAAGCCAGCCCACACCTGCCATTGGTGTGGGTTCAGCTGGGGCTTTTCTAGCACCATTCAGGTTTTGGTGGCTGTCTCCTGCCCTGGGTAGGGCACCATTATTAGGTATCTGGCCACTGCCCTCAGATCACATCAGAGGCTGGGCTTCTCAGGCAGGTCTGTGGAGTCCATCCAGAATGGTGCTCCCAGTCCGCCACCAGCCACCTGGGACTGAGGGCCATGCTCATGCAATGGGAACTTCTCTGTGGTTCACTCCAGAGGGGTAGGTGTGCAAAGCTAAACTGGACAGCAGAACTTGGGGCAGTAAGGACATCTGAGCTTGTCCTTCCTGTTGACTCATGCAGGCTCAGATGAAGGACTTTCAAAGAGAGCTGGAAGATGCCCGTGCCTCCAGAGATGAGATCTTTGCCACAGCCAAGGAGAATGAGAAGAAAGCCAAGAGCTTGGAAGCAGACCTCATGCAGCTACAAGAGGTAAAGCCTCGTCTTGCTAGGAGAGCCTCAGATGCGGGTGTCATGGTAGCAACCCTTGGCAGCTCCAGTCTGTGCATTCCCAGATTTCATTTCTTCCTCCTATGGGCTCCACCTGTCTAGAAAGACACATGCTTCCCTCCTCTATGGATTCATGGGGCGTCCCCTGAGCTCAGAGGAAGAACATGTACTTTCAAGGGTGGCTGAGGAGGCAGGGTGGACTCTCGGTGGGGCTTGGCCTTTCCCTGGCAGACAGCAGGCTTCCTCCCACCCACCTAGGACCTCGCTGCAGCTGAGAGGGCTCGCAAACAGGCGGACCTTGAGAAGGAGGAACTGGCAGAGGAGCTGGCCAGTAGCCTGTCAGGAAGGTAGGAAACTGAATGGAGGAAGTCAGCGCTGAAGCAGAGGAGGTGGGGAGAGGCAGCATCCTTGACCCCCATTTTATTAAATTTTTTCGAGGCACAGTTTCATTCTGTCATCCAGGGTGGAGGTCAGTCGTGAGATCTCGGCTCACTGCAACCTCCACCTCCCAGGTTCAAGTGATTCTCCTGCCTCAGCCTCCCAAGTAGCTGGGATTACAGGCATGTGCCACTGTGCCCAGCTAATTTTTATAATTTTAGTAGAGGCAGGGTTTCACCACCTTGGCCAAGCTAGTCTTGAACTCCGACCTCAGGTGATCCTCCTACCTTGGCCTCCTACAGTGCTGTAATTACAGGTGTGAGCCACCGTGCCTGGCCCTGGACCCTCATTTCAATGCTATTGCTGACAAAGCATCCTCTGAGATTGGGGACAGACCCATGGTGGTTAGGTTTTCCCTCAGCACTTTCATGCCTCTGTTTGGGGGTGTGGCTGCTTTCATTCATTCCCAATAAGTAGCTGTATGGGGAGAAAGGGGGGCAAAGAAGAGTCAGGAAGGAGTGTGCTGGTCGACATCCCAGTTCCAGCTTTGCTGATACAGACCCGGTCCAAGTCCCGGCCGCCCACTTCCTGGCTGTGTAACTACAGATGAGTCTTCTAATCCTCTCCAAGACTCAGTTTCCCCCACTAGATGATGAAGGCAATCCCCCTGAGGCATCACTCCAAGGAGGGGGCATCTTCTAAGTCGGGGGAGGGTAGAGGCCCCCACCATGGCTGCCCTTCCCCCAGGAACGCACTCCAGGATGAGAAGCGCCGCCTGGAGGCCCGGATTGCCCAGCTGGAGGAGGAGCTGGAGGAAGAGCAGGGCAACATGGAGGCCATGAGCGACCGGGTCCGCAAAGCCACACAGCAGGTGAGGGCTGCCTGGGCACCAGAGTCTCACTGCCTACTGTCTCTCCTGCAGCAGGATCCTGCACCGGTCAACACATGCATGGCGGCTTCCTGTGTGCAGGCCCTGGACTGAGGGACAAGAGGGTGGCAGGGCCTGAGAGTAGAGATCCAGTGCCCAGGCTGCTGTCTTCAGAACACCCATCTCCATGCTGCAGTATCTCATTTTCCAGCCACGGCGTGTCTGGCTCCCTGAACCTCATGGCTGTCCCTGGAGTCGGGACCTTGGGATGCTCTTTCATTGTGTTTTCCCCCAGCTGAAGCTCTGGCCTTATCCAGTGAGCCCTTGGTGATGTCACTGAGCACCAGTTCCATGGTGGGCACTAGGGACCATCCTGTGACCTGAGCCCCTTGTGGTGTAGGGTGAACAGGCATTGTTCTCCAGGCGACTCCAGGACAGAGAAAGCAAGGGACAAGTCACTCGCTCAGCCTGGGTGGCACTGTGACACTTGTGGAAGCACCTCTTTTTTTGGAGACAGGGTCTCACTCTGCTGCCCAGGCTGGAGTGCACTGGCACACTCTTGGCTCACTGCAACCTCTGCCTCCCAAGTTCAAGGGATTCTCCTGCTTCAGCCTCCCACATAGTTGGGACTACAGGCACGTGCCACCACGGCCCAGCTAATTTTTATATTTTTAATAGAGAAGGGGTTTCACCATGTTGGCCAGGCAGATCTTGAATTCCTAACCTCAAGTGATCTGCCTGCCTCAGCTTCCAAAAGTGCTGGGATTACAGGCGTGTGCCACAGTGCCCAACCTGGAAGAAGCTCTTGAGTGGAGTTTTACGGGATGAAGGAGAGGAGGACAGGGCGCCCGGGATCAAGGGACTCGTGCAGAGGCCCCACAAGGCTGGAGGCAGCAGGAGGAGGTGCATGGGCTCACTGCACTGTCCTGGGCTTCCCTGAGTTCACCTCGCAGCCTTCACTCTCCTCCCCAGGCCGAGCAGCTCAGCAACGAGCTGGCCACAGAGCGCAGCACGGCCCAGAAGAATGAGAGTGCCCGGCAGCAGCTCGAGCGGCAGAACAAGGAGCTTAGGAGCAAGCTCCAGGAGATGGAGGGGGCCGTCAAGTCCAAGTTCAAGTCCACTATCGCAGCGCTGGAGGCCAAGATTGCACAGCTGGAGGAGCAGGTCGAGCAGGAGGCCAGGTATGCGGCTCTGGAGTTCTGAACCCAGTTTGTCCCGGGGTGATGGACAGCAGGGGTCATAGTGAAATCAGGGAACCTCTTCCCAACATCAGTTCTGGCTTGTAAGAAGCAAGCTCTGTGGTGCCCACAGTGCGGGTGTGTTGTGAGAACTGAATGTAAACACAGCAAAGTGCCCTGCTGGTGCCTGGCCTAGAGCAAGCACCTAAAATGTGAGCTGCTCGTAGCATCGCCATGGTCCTCCTGACATTAACCAGCCTTCCCAGAACATGTGGCTTTTCTCAGCCTCAGTGGGGATAGCATGCTAACAGACCAAAAATCCAACCAGGGTGGACATGGTGGCTCAGGCCTGTAATCCCAGCAATTTGGGTGGATCACCTGAGGTCAGGAGTTTGAGACCAGCCTGGCCAACATGGTGAAACCTTGTCTGTACCAAAAATTAGCCGGGTGTGGTGGCACATGCCTATCATCCCAGCTACTCAGGAGGCTGAAGCAGGAGAATCGCTTGAACATGAGACGGGGAGGTTGCAGTGAGCCGAGATCGTACCACTGCACTACAGCCTGGGTGACAGAGTGGGACCCTGCCACACACATACACACACAAAAAAACCCCCAAAAACAAAAGTCCAACCAGCAACTCATTCGGTACACACACTGGAAGGCTTCTTAATTATGGGTCGAATGAGGCATAAGATCACAACACATTTCTTTTTTTTTTTTGAGACGGAGTCTCGCTCTGTCGCCCAGGCTGGAGTGCAGTGGCCGGATCTCAGCTCACTGCAAGCTCCGCCTCCCGGGTTTACACCATTCTCCTGCCTCAGCCTCCTGAGTAGCTGGGATTACAGGCGCCCGCCACCATGCCCGGCTAGTTTTTTGTATTTTTTTTTAGTAGAGACGGGGTTTCACCGTGTTAGCCAGGATGGTCTCGATCTCCTGACCTCGTGATCCGCCCGTCTCGGCCTCCCAAAGTGCTGGGATTACAGGCTTGAACCACCGCGCCCGGCCCATATTTCTTACCATTGGATTCTAAGGATTCTCACCCATTCTCTTCTAGCAGTGTTTTCGGTAATTCACATGCCCTGCAATGCACCCATTTCAAGTGTGCAATTCAAGGGCTATTTGTGTATTCACAAACATGTAAAACGATCACCACAGTCAATTTGAGAACATTTGCATCAGCTCAAAAGGAAACCCCAGGCCGGATGTGGTCGCTCATGCCCATGATCCCGGCACTTCGGGAGGCTGAGGTAGGTGGGAGCAGCACTTGAGTCCAGGAGTTTGAGACCAGTCTGGGCAGCATAGCGAGACTTTTTTTTTTTTTTTTTTTTGAGACACAGTCTCACTCTGTTTCCCAGGCTGGTGTGTAGTGGTGCAATCTCAGCTCACTGCAACCTTTGCCTCCTGGGTTCAAGCAATTCTTCTGCCTTAGCCTCCCAAGTAGTTGGGACTGCAGGTGCATACCACCATACCTAGCTAATAATTGTACTTTTTAGTAAAGATGGGGTTTTGCCATGTTGGCTCAGGCTGGTCTCGAACTCCTGACCATATATGATCTGCCCACCTCAGCCTCCCAAAATACTAGGATTACAGGCGTGAGCCACCATGCCTGGCCAGAGACTCCATTTCTATAAAAAACTTTTAGAAAGTCTGAGTATGGTGGTATACACCTGTAGTCCCAGCTATCTGGGAGGCTGAGGTGAGGATTGCTTGAGCCAGGAGTTCAAGGCTGCAGTGAACTATGAAGTAGGGTGGAGAGTGGGCATTAGAGCACCACTACACTCCAGCCTGAGTGACAGCAAGACCTTGTCTCCTCCCTGCAAAAAAAATAGAAACCCCATGCCCTTTAGCCACTCCTTTCAGTCCCTGGCAACCAAAATCTACCTTCTGTCTCTATGGATTTATCTATTCTGGACATTTGTTATCAATGGAATCACAAACTATGTGGTCTGCTATGTGTCTTCTTTCACTGGGCAAGGATTCCAGGCTCATGCATGCTGTGGCATGCGTTCATACTTATTCCTTTTCAGGGCTGAATACTATTCTACTATCTGACGGATCCTTGAGAGGAGTCCAGATGTAGGGCTCAGGAGAGCACTCAAGATGCCACCTCCGGGTGACACACCAGCTGCAAGGGGTACCACCCTCCTCTGAAACCACCTGTTTTCCTTGCTGTTTGCAGAGAGAAACAGGCGGCCGCCAAGTCGCTGAAGCAGAAAGACAAGAAGCTGAAGGAAGTCTTGCTGCAGGTGGAGGACGAGCGCAAGATGGCCGAGCAGTACAAGGAGCAGGTAGCCCCCGCCGCCCAGCCTCCCTCGAGCCCCCAGCCCTCCAGCCGGCCTCCCCTACCCACTCCTCCAACTCTCCTCGACAGGCAGAGAAAGGCAATGCCAGGGTCAAGCAGCTCAAGAGGCAGCTGGAGGAGGCCGAGGAGGAGTCCCAGCGCATCAACGCCAACCGCAGGAAGCTGCAGAGGGAGCTGGATGAGGCCACGGAGAGCAACGAGGCCATGGGTCGCGAGGTGAACGCGCTCAAGAGCAAGCTCAGGTGAGGAGCCCGTGGCCCAGGAAGACCCTGTCTCTCAGGCCAGACAGAAGTGCTGGGGGCTCAGGCTCCCTTTGGCCTGCAAACACCCCCTGTGCCCACAGCCACCACTTCCTTCTGTGGTTTATTCCTGCTCCTCCTTAATCACTAAGCTTAATGTGGGCCAGGCACTGAGGCAGGCCCAGATCAGACCGGGGCCCTGCCTGGTAACAGCTTACCTTCTAGTTTCTTTAACGATCGACCATCTCCCATCCCGTCCTCCAGGTGAGGAGGAGGAAGGGGCTATCCCCACTGTCTCCTCCAGCCTCTCCTTCATTGCATCACTGAGTCTTCATGGCATCCACTGAAGCTGCACCACCACCCCTTGGCACTTCACCTCCTTGCTGACATGCTCTGCTCCTCCTTTCTCCCCCTCGGCACTGCTGCCATCTGGGCTGCATTATTCTCGGGTATGGGGGCTGTCCAGCATTCCCGTCAGTGGGAAAAAGATCCCTGAAAAGTAGCAGGTGCTTACATTCCTGGCCTCTACCCACCGGCTGCAGTAGCTCCCCACTCCACCACCCTGCAATGGGACAACCAAAAATGTCTCTAGGTGTTGCCAGAAGTCTCTAGAGATGGGAGGGTACAGCTGCCCCCCCCCCGCTGAGAATTCCTGCTATTACTGGAGTGGGGGCTGTTTTCTCTCCCACGCCTTGGTACCTTGGGGTGTCCCCACTGTTCCCAACGGCTGCTTCCACCACCCTGTCCGTACATCCCAATTGGCTCCCTGGAGGTTTTAGCTCCAGGCTTCCTGTCTCCCACGCCACTCCTCACAGTTGTCCATGATTTCAACATCCATGCAGGCAACACAGCCTCCCGGTTCCTTACTTTCCGGGTGATCCTGCTGCTTCTACCAGCCTAACCAGTGCTCCTAGGAGCCCTCACAGTTTGACCCTCAGGAATTTCATTGTCTGCCTGGCGCCACCTTTCTTTGGCTCTGTCCCCAGCAGGGTCTTCATTCCCTCAATGCCATCAGCCTCTGACCCAGTTCCAAACCAACCGTCTAGTAACCCCCATCGCGGAACCTCAACAGCCGGTTCCCCCTCTTGCATTGCTGCAATCACTTGGTGAAAGCACAACCCAAATGAAACTCAAGACTTGGCCGGGCACAGGGCTCACACCTATAACCCAGCACTTTGGGAGGCCAAGGCAGGTGGATTGCTTTGAGCTCAGGAGTTCAAGAGCACCAAGACCCTATCTCCACAAAAAGCAAACAAACAAAAATCAGCCAGGCGTGATGGCGCACACCTAAAATCCCAGCTACTCAGGAGGCAGAGGTGGGAGGATCAGTGGAGCCCCAGAGGTCAAGGCTGCAGTAAGCCATGATCTAGCCACTGCACTTACCCTGGATGAGAGACTGAGACCCTGTCTCAAAAAACCCAAAACCCATTCTCCACCTTTTCCCATAGAGCAGGCCTTGCTCAGGGGTCTTCCACACGCCTCTCTTATCTTCTCACTCTCTGCTCTTTTTACTTTTTCTTTGAACTTCTTATCGCTCCTCCCCACGGTCACTCTCAGCTGGGGACCTTACTTCCTAATTAAATCAAAAGCAGAAATGATCATGAAACGTGCACAAACTCCCACTGTCTCATCACCCTACCTCCCTGCACCTCTGCACACTTCTACTTTCTTTTCATTTCTGTGCTGAACCCTCTGGCACCAAGCAAGGCCAACACCTCCATTGGACCCAGCCCTCTTGTTCACTCAAGCACATGGCTCCAAAAATCCCTACTCTGCAAGGTTTTCTCTTTCATTTGCTCCATCAGCAAATGGAATAACCTCTTAGCCCCACATCTACCTTGCTACCCTTACTACAAAACTATGTGAATGCCGAAACCCCGTCTCTACCAAAAAATATAAAAATTAGGTGTGGCGGCACATGCCTGTAGTCCCAGCTACTCAGGAGACTGGGGCACAAGAATGGCTTAAAACCGGGAGACAGAGGTTGCAGTCCAGCCTGGGTGACAGAATGAGACTCGGTCTCAAAAAAAAAAAAAAAAGACTATGAAGAGCTGCTGGTTCCCCTCGCCCCCACCCATCACTCTCCCAGAAGCCTCCCATGAGCGACACCAATGGCCAGATGTCCTCTGACAGGGCAGCAGCATGTGACGCAGCCCATCATGCCTCTGGCCTGATTCACTTGCTTCCCTGGACTTCCTACACACCATCCTCGCCTGCTTGTCCCCCCAATCTGTGGGGTTGTCCCTCTTCCTCTCCTCTGCTGATCCCTCATCTCAAAACCTGCTTACCACCAGAGCACCCTAGGGTATCAACTTAGTTCTCTTTTGAGATGCAGTCTTGGGCTGTTGCCCAGGCTGGAGTGCAGTAGCACTATCTCAGCTCACTGCAACCTCCGCCTCCTGGTTCAAGCTATTTTCGGCTACTTTTTGTATTTTTAGTAGAGATGGGTTTCACCATGTTGCTCAGGCTGGTCTTGAACTCCTGACCTCGTGATCCACCTGCCTCGGCCTCCCAAAGTGCTGGGATTACAGGCGTGAGCCACCGCACCCGGCCTCAGTTCTCTTTTCATCTCTGTCCCCTGTTCTAGGTGAGAGGTCTCAACTAGTCTTGGCGCTTTAGAATTCCATCTATATCTAATGACTCCTCAGTTCATCTTTGAGAAGCCCTAGCTTCTTCCTAGAACCTCAGACTGGCCTCCCGTTCCCACATGGATGACTATAGGCAGCTCACACCAAACATGCTGTACCCCAAGCCCTGACTGAATGAACCTCTTCACCCCCAAACTGGCCCCTCTCTCCAGCCGAGCAGCTAAAATGAAGTTGCCAACAATTCAGATCACAAACCTCGTGATCCTTCTTAACATTTTTGTCTCCTTTATACCCTACATCCTATCTGTGGGAGAGAATCTGGTCAACGTGCCCTAAACAATCCTGCCCAGGCTGGGTGCAGTGGCTCACCCCTGTAATCCCAGCACTTTGGGAGGCCAACACAGGTAGATCACTGGAGGTCAGGAGTTCAAGGCCAGCCTGATCAACATGGTGAAATGCTGTCTCTACTAAAAATACAAAAATCAGCCAGGTGTAGTGGGGCGCGCCTGTAATCCCAGCTACTCGGGAGGCTGAGGCAGGAGGATCGCTTGAAGCTGGGAGGCAGAGGTTACAGTGAGCCAAGATTGTGTCGCTGCACTTCAGCCTGGGTGACAGAGCAAAATTCAATCTCCAAAAAAAAAAAATCTCCAATGTCTAGGATAGCACCAGGCAAAGTGAACCTTTATCCCTCGGGTCCTAGATATTTCCCCCGCTTCATTCTCATACCACCACAGCCATGTGCTAAACCTCTTACCACCTTTAATACCGATGACTTGATCTTTTCTTTTTAATTAAGTTTTAACCATACATGCATATAATTGCAAATAAAACATACCACCCCTATATATTTAAACCAGCATCACCTCTATCAACCGGTCACAGTGAAATTAATACGATGAAAAGAGTATCAAGTTCAGTATCTAGCTACTGTGGCCACAACTTCATCACCAAGACCTGAAGGCTACTTCTCCATTATAAAGGGAGTGACGACAGCCATTAGCCCCAAATAGACTCTCTCTGACATAATAATTAGACCTGTTTTTAAAAAGTTGGGAAGGAAATGACTTTCTCAGGGTGCAGTTCAGTTACCGCATGGCATGCCCGGAAGCCATCGGAAATCACCTCTAGAGTTTGGGGACCACTGCACGAGACAGGGAAAAGTCCAAACCCCTCTGAAAAGGGGAAGAGAGCAGCTGAAGCAGGGCACCAATCCTTCAGGGAAGAGCCCCACTCGTTGAAGGGCGAGGACTTGTTGGCCTCTCATGGACAGGAGAGAAACGAGGCCTAAGCTCCCACAGTACAGCTGGGGCCTGGAAGCATCTCCCATGATTGAGGAGGAGAGCTGCTGTCACCGTGAAGACTCTTAGGAGCCAGGTGCGGTGGCTCTCGCCTGTAATCCCAGCACTTTGGAAGGCCGAGGTGGGCAGATCACCTGAGGTCAGGAGTTCGAGACTAGCCTGGCCAACATGGTGAAACCCTGTCTCTACTAAAAGCACAAAAGTTAGCTGGGTGTGGTGGTGGATGCCTGTAATCCCAGCTACTCGGGAGGCTGAGGCAGGAGACTCACTTGCAACCCAGGAGATGGAGGCTGCAGTGAGCCAAGATCACGCCACTACACTCCAGCCTTCAGAGCAAGACTCTGTCCCCAAAAAAAAAAAAACCCTCGGACGTGCTCTGCTGGCAGCCGGTCCCCTGCCCCTCCTGAGAGGCTGGGCTGAGGGATGGGGACACAGCCACTCTGACTCTCTACCCCACTGCTGTCTCTGGTTCCCTTTCTCAGGCCCAGTGATTTTTTTAATTTTTATTTTTATTATTTATTTTCAGACAGAGTCTAGCTCTGTCGCCCGGCTGGAGTGCAGTGGCGTGATCCCAGTTCACTGCAACCTCCGCCTCACGGGTTCAAGCAATTCTCCTGCCTTAATCTCTCAAGTAGCTGGGATTCAGGAGCGCACCACCATGTCCAGCTAATTTTTGTATTTTTAGTAGAGACAGGGTTTTACCATGTTGTCCAGGCTGGTCTCAAACTCCTGGCCTCACATGATCTGCCTGCCTTGGCCTCCCAAAGTGCTGGGGTTACAGGCATGAGCCACTGCGCCCGGCCGGCCCAGTGATTCTTGAGCACACACTGGATATCCCCTGTGGGCTCTGTCCCAGACACCTGAGCCTTTTTGGGCAGCCAAGGGCAGAGTGGAACAAAAAGACCGTTTTTGCCAGTTCCGACATGAACACACACGTAATGCAGGTAGAAGGTCTGTCCTGCCTTTTTTAGGTGCACAAAAACATAAAACCGGGCACTAGGGTCCTAAGGGAGGTTGGTAAGCATGCCTGGCTCCTCAGCCAAGAAGGAATTGCAGTGCGAATTTCACCAAGTTTTATCAGCTAGACACATCTCAACACAAGCCTTACTCTAAAGCCAGACCCACTTACCTACCACTTGGTACACTGCCGGTTACCTCCGACAAGAGCCGCACAAGGCCTCCACCTCTCCCCTCTTGCTAGAGGCCCCAAAGCGAATGAAGAGCAACTAATCATTAATCAAGGGAGATGTGGCTGCAGGTGCCTTGCCTGGGGCTTCTTGGCTTCTGTTCCGACACTGATTTTTCAAACTCACTTGCTCAAATGCTTTTACTTCCTTGAACAGGTATAGGAGGTTCTTAAAAGTAGCTCTAAAGGACAGACATTTTCTTTTCTATTTAAAAAACTAGGCCGGGTACGGTGGCTCACACCTGTTATCTCAGCACCTTGGGAGGCCGAGGTGGGTGGATCACCTGAGGTCAGGAGTTCGAGACCAGGCTGGCCAACGTGGTGAAACTCCATCTCTACTAAAAATACAAAAATTAGCCGGCCATGGTGGTGCGCTCCTGAATCCCAGCTACTAGGGAGGCTGAGGCAGGAGAATCGCTTGAACCCAGGAGGCGGAGGTTGCGGTTAGCAGAGATAGATCACGCCACTGCACTCCATCCTGGGTGACAGAGTATCAAAAAACTGCTTATCCTTTCATGTACCAGCCTCACCAAGGGCTCTTGGTATCAGATGATTCACTGCAAGGTTGACTTAAGGATGCCTTTAATGCCAGGTGTGGTGGTTCATGCCTGTAATCCCAAATCCCAGCACTTTGGGAGGCCAAGGCAGGAGGATCACTTGATGTCAGGAGTTCGAGACCAGCCTGGCCACCATAGTGCAATCCCATCTATACTAAAAATACAAAAATTAGCCAAGCATGGTGGGGCATGCCTGTAATCCCAGCTACTTGCAAGGCTGAGGTGAGGGGATCGCTTGAATCAGGGACTTAGAGGTGGCAGTGAACCAAGATCGCAGCCCTGCACTCCAGCCTGGGAGACAGAGCAAGACTCCATCTCAAAAAAGAGTGCCTTTACTTATTAAATCAAAGCAAATGTCTTTAACAATTAAGAATATACTTAACTGGGCTCCTTTTCGTTTGCTGATGGTAACCTCCGGGGATTCTCTCTCTGTTTCAGAGGGCCCCCCCAACAGGAAACTTCGCAGTGATGCACCAGGTACCATGCCTTCAGCTTCGCAGCTGTGTGTTGTCTCAGTATCCATTTCCTTTCTGCCCAGTGCGCCCCTCTGCCCACCCCGATTTTTAAACCCTTGCACATTTCCACGAAATTCCTGCAAAATCTGAAGGCTTGGATATCTTAGTGCAAAGCTGTCTTTCATTGAAACCAAGATCAGGATGACAAATTGACCTCATCTCTTGACCCACTGTCCTTCCTGCCTCTGGCCAGTGCATGTGACATGACACCCAACAGTGTGCCCTTATCACTGCATCTTGACGAGATGTCAGAGGCTGTGTGTGGCTTGGATTTTTCTTCATGCCAAAAGCCACTCTTACACTGTCAGGGCACTCAGCAGTGCTGTCCTCCCTTGTCCAGTGAAGATACTCCACTGAGTGAATGACAGTTCCACTATTTGGGCACATTCCTAGAGAATGTACTTGGCTTCTAGTTGGCTGGTCTGGGTCACAAGTCAGAAATCACAAAGTTCATGGTAACTGCAGCGCAGCAACCAGTCCTCCCACGATTCAGCTTTCACAGGCTTGTCCGCAAAGGAAATGAGCTCACTGCGATGTCTGACAAATGCCGGGGGCTGCACGTGGCTTGAGTGATGTCTAACTACGAACTGCATTTTCAGCACATGGGGTGGAAGCTGACCACCGCAAAGCCAAGCACAGTCCTGGCAGAGCCGTTTCTGGAGACTTCACGGGCACGTACTGTTCAGGGAATGGGGAATGGACACCCGAGACTCGAGGATGTACACAGGGCCCTTCCCAAGAAAGCACAAAGAGGTCTCTGCTTCTCTGGGACTTGAAAAACTTTTTTGAGACGGAGTCTCGTTGTCTCCCAGGCTGGAGTGCAATGGCGCAATCTTGGCTCACTGCAACCTCCGCCTCCCGGATTCAAGCGATTCTCCTACCTCAGCCTTCTGAGTAGCTGGGATTACAAGAACCCGCCACCTCGCCCAGCTAATTTTTGTATTTTTATTAGAGAGAGGATATCACCAGGTTGGCCAGGCTGATCTCCAACTCCTGACTTCAGGTGATCCGTGCACCTTGGCCTCCCAAAATGCTGGGATTACAGGCATGACGGACAACTTTTCATAGGTGAAGTTAGGCAATGTGGATCTGACTTCTTTCACCTCACGGAGAGGCCAAACCAACCGTCATTTGTGTGCATCTTCATTTTTGGAGAATCTCAGCTTTGCTGTCACCACCAAAATACTTAAATTTTAGCATGGAGTGAGGTCTTGTTAAGAGCCAGTTTTGTGAGGGAGCAGATGAGGCTCTGGGACATTTCGAGCAGCTCTCCTGCCAGCTCATTGGGATCACAGGATAAGTCGAATTCCAGGGTTGGCTGAAGTGCAGAACCCACCAGTCAGTGGGAAACCAAGTCCTTGCAAAGCAGCAGGTGCTTACATTCAAGTTGATTCCTGAGGCCTTGGATAAGTTGGGTCCAGGAATAGAATCCAAATACTAGGCCAGGCACAGTGTCTCACGCCTATAATCCCAGCACTTCGGGAGGCCAAGGCAGATGAATCACTTGAGGTCAGGAGTTCAAGACCAGCCTGGCCAACATGGTGAAACCTCGTCTCTCCTAAAAACACAAAAATTAGCCAGGTGAGGTGGCACACATCTGTAGTCCCAGTTACTCAGAAGGTTGAGGCAAAAGAATCGCTTGAACCTGAGAGACAGAGGCTGCAGTGAGCTAACATTGCACCACTGCCCTCTAGCCTGGGTGAGACAGTGAAACTCCATCTCAAAAAAACCCACAAAAAACCAGATTCTCCAGGATCAGACCCTTGAAGAAAACCTTTAGAGGGGGTCCCTTAGTTCCTGTAACAGGTATAGTTGGTGCCAACCTTGGTCTAGGATTTGAAACCAGTTCCAAGAAAAGCACTTGAGCCAAAACAGAGTGTCTTGCAGGCTGACAGCCAAGCAAGCAGCTTCCAATGACCCAGGGCACAATGTATTTCTTAGGTCAAGGGAGCAAATTTATCCATTAAGCTTTTCCAGTTAGCAAATGGACTCTTCCAAGAGCCAAAAAGTGTGTGCCTGGAGCACTGATGAGGAGGTTAGGGACTACTTCTCAGCTCCAGGTTAGCTCATCTGGTTTTTTTTTTTTTTTTTAAAGACAGTCTTGCTGTCACCCAGGCTGAAGTGCAGTGGCGCAATGTTGGCTTACTGCAGCCTTTGCTTCCTGGGTTCAAGCGATTCTCCTGCCTCAGCCTCCTGTGTAGTTGGGATGACAGGCGCCCACCACCACGCCCGGCTAATTTTGTATTTTTAGGAGAGATGGGGTTTCACCATGTCGGCCAGGATGGTCTCCAACAAATGACCTCAAAAGCGATCTACCCTGCCTCGGCCTTCCAAAGTGCTGGGATTACAGGCGTGAGCTGCTGCACCCGGCCAGCCCATCAGGTTTTGAACCTGGAGTTAAAACTGTAAGGAAGCGAGCTGTGTGGGGAGCGTACAGGGAATGGCCAAACTGCTGCTGCTGTCTGCTCTGAATTTGGGGATCCTTCTGAGTCAAGTGCTTGCAAGACAGTGCTAAAAGAAAGACTTGAGGGTCACGTCTAGAGAGAGAAGGATGGAGAGTTCTCTAGCACGGCTGCAAGTCCAGAAGCTTCTCTGTGAAGCTGGACTATGAGTGTTTACTTTGGAGTGGCTGCAACTTTTAAGTCTTTATTCCTGATTCCTGCACTGCCGGAAGCCCCCTCCTTTACAGCCAGGTGGGCTTTCCCAGCTGGGGCCTCTCCCATCTTCTGTCAACAAAAGGGTCATATTGGGAGTTCCTCTTCTCAGCGATCATGAGTCTCTGGGTCTTGCTTACACCTCTAATCTTACCTGTCTTGAGTTGTTCCTTTTTTTGAGACAAAGTCTCGCACTGTAGCCCAGGCTGGAGTGCAGTGGCGCCATCTCAGCTCACTGCAAGCTCCACCCCCCAGGTTCATGCCATTCTCCTGCCTCAGCTTCCGAGTAGCTGGGACTACAGGCCCCCGCCACCACACCTGGCTGATTTTTTTTGTATTTTAGTAGAGACGGGGTTTCACCACGTTAGCCAGGATGGTCTTGATCTCCTGACCTCGTGATCCGCCCGATTCGGCCTCCCAAAGTACTGGGATTACAGGCGTGAGCCACTGCACCCGGCCGAGTTGTTCCTTTTGACTAAAGAATCAGTCACTGAGTTGTGTTCATCCTTGTGGCTTCTTGTCCAGCCTTTGTGTAGGGAGCAAAAGTCTGCTTGCTTCTTTGATGTCCTAAAATAAGACCTGTCTTCCAATTCAGGTCAAACAAGGCCACATGGCCAGAACCCAACATGATTATTTGTTGCAGTCGCTGAAAAGAGTTAAGTGTTTCTTCCAAACAGTGCAGGTCAGCAGCAAGGCGGGTCTGATTTTTCCTCCTCCTGCCCACTCCCTTCCTCCTACCCAAAGTCTCCCCTCACATGACCAGCCCTTCTTGTGAAGTCGAGGTGATAAACTTAGAGAACCAGGGCAGAGAGGAGATGGGAGTAGTAAGGGGAGAGAGAGGGGTGTCCTACCGGCTGGAGCTAAAATCCACCTCGGAGGCCAGGCGCACTGGCACACACTTCTAATCCCAACACTTCGAGAGGCTGAGACAGGTGGATTGTTTGAGGCCAGGAGTTCGAGATCACTCCGCGTCACATGGGAAAATCCCCCCTCTACTAAAAATACAAAAATTAGCGAGGAGTGGCGGTGTGTGCGTGCCTGTATGCCCAGCTACTCAGGAGGCTGAGGTTTAAGGATTGCGGGAACCCAGGAGGCGGAGGTTGCAGTGAGCCAAGATCATGCCACAGCACTCCAACCCGGGTGACAGAGACTCTTGTCTTCAAATTTTTTTAAATCCACTTTGGAGGCCAGGTGTGGTGGCACACACCTGTAATGCCAGCACTTTGGGACGCCAAGTTAGGAGCACTGCTTGAGCCCAGGAGTTCAAGACCCTCTTGGGCAACAATATCAAGACCTCATCTCAATAAAATAATCCACCTTGGATTAACACGTATCATCTCCTTTTCTGATAATCATTGGGCACCCGTTTTATGCCATGTGTGGTGTGTTCCACGGTCAGCAAAACAGATGCAGCAGTCCCTGCGGTAGGGAAGACTCAGTCCAGGAAGCTCCACACCAGCAAGAGGCGCCGTCCCGCCTTTTAACCAGGGAGCCCCTCTGTGTTCCTCACCTCCCCGTCTCTCAAGGCTGCCCTTGTCCATTTCACCTTCCAATTCAAACCTTGAAAATCCACCTCTAAGGCGAATGGGGGTGAGGACATACAGAAGAGAAACAGTATGTTCTCTCTTCATCTCTGCCCCGTGGGCTATGAATAAAGTCAGAAGACAAAATCCCCTACTTGGTTTTTGGGTTTTTTTCCTATTCTAAATCAAAGACCAGAATCCTGGGGGTTCTCAAATGACCAAGCCTGACATTTTTAAAAGCAGATAGTCTTGCTTTGAAAAACCTTTTCCACTCCCCACAACCAATTTCAGCTGATTAAATTCAATCAATCATGCCTTAAGACTGGCCAGGATTTGTTGACTTCAACTTGAATATCTGCATCTTATTTGTGCCGTGTTTTCTGCCATTAAAAAATAGATGTCTATTGCCATAGGACTACAGCTACAAGTTTAAAATAGATTTATAAAAAATCTATCCCAACCATGAAGGTTTCTTTGCTAAGGAAATATGTTTCCTTACAACCCACAGGCGAGGAAACGAGACCTCTTTCGTTCCTTCTAGAAGGTCTGGAGGACGTCGAGTTATTGAAAATGCAGATGGTTCTGAGGAGGAAATGGACACTCGAGATGCAGACTTCAACGGAACCAAGGCCAGTGAATAAGCAACTGTCTAGAGTTTTGCACCACGGCAAGAAAAACCAAAAACCAAAGAACCCGAAACAAAGCAAAACCCAGCAGACTGTACTTAGCATTGTCTAAATCCATTCTCAAATTCCAAACATCACAGACACCTTTCACACAAGAAATACAAAAACCACCACCCTCCAGCCTGGGCAACGTAGTGAAATCTTGTCTATCCAAAAATTTAAAAATAAGCTGGGCGTGGTGGTACACGCCTGTGGTCCCAGCTACTATGGAGGCTGAGCCAGGAGGATCGCTCGAGCCCAGGAGTTCGAAAATGCAGTGAGCTGTAATTGCATCACTGTACTCCAGCCTGGGCAACAGAGATCCTATCTCAACAACCCCCACCCCCACTACCCCTGTATGCTAGGTATAAATTGAATTTTGTATGATGTAAGGGATGAGAAAAACCCAACAGGAAACAGACACATCCTCCAGTTCTATGGATTGTGCAGACATTGAGTTTCTAGAAAAACATATCCATGGTAACTGGTCCCTGGCAATTTTGTTTACATGAAATGGGGAGAAAGTCACCGAAATGGGTGTCGCTGCCACCCCCCCCCCACTTCATTCCCTAACCTGCGAACCTTTCCAACTTCTCACATCAGGCCTTTGAGACTTCTTTCCTCCTCTCCTGGTTTCCACACCTCAGACACGCACAGTTCACCAAGTGCCTTCTGTAGCCACATGAATTGAAAAGGAGACGCTGCTCCCACGGAGGGAAGCAGGAATGCTGCACTGTTTACACCCTGACTGTGCTTAGAAACACCTTCACTAATAAACGGTTATAAATCACAGTGTCGTTGGCTGTTCTGTTGAGCTGTCTTCTAGAGAGGAAAAGAAATTGGGGAAAGCTGGGTTTTGCTTCATTGTCCCAAAGACTCTCTGATGTCAGGGTTATTTCATGAATGGAGAAACTGAGGCCTAGAGAGGTGAAATCAATTGCCTATGACCCCACAGCCAGTAAAAGAGCAGAGCAGAGATGCAAAGCGAGACTGTCTAAGGGGGTTATTGGGCCGTTCGGCGGGGTGGGCGGGGGAAGAGAAATAAGGTGATGTGTGGTCCAAGGGCCACTGCCCCCCGCCTTGAAGATGACTGGGAAGAACATCTTCACTCATCAAAACCAGTATCATATGAAAAATACAGGATTTCCTTGATTTTTTAAGTTAAAACACAAGGTCTTCCCAATGAGTCAGTAAACACTTTCTACAAAAGGTCAGATGGTGGCTGGGTACAGTGGCTCACACCTGTAATCCCAGCACTTTGGGAGGCTGAGATGGCAAGATCACTTGAGGCCAGGAGTTGGAAACCAGCCTGGCTGAGAGAGACCCCCTTTCCTATAAAAAAAAAAAGTTTTTGTAAGTAAACCAGGCAGGATAGTACACACCTGTACTCCCAACTAATTGGAAGGCTGAGGCAGGAGGATGTGAGCCAGGAGTTCGAGGCTGCAGTGAGTTATGATCACGCCACTGCACTGCAGCCTAGAACAGTAAGACCCTGTCTCACACACCACCACCACCCAGTCAGATAGTATTTTAGCCTTTACAGGCTACATACGGTCTTGCCAAATATTCATTTTTTAAAACAACCCTTAAAAACATAATAAATCATTCTTAGAGTAAGGGCCATAAAAACAAGCTGTAGACCCTATCCTTCTTTCAGCTTGAGTGTTTTAGACAGACATGCCTGCAAGGCTCTGCTCAACACAAACGATGCGGTAAACCACCAACTCCGTGGGATCGGACAGATTTGGGAGACCGGAAACATGGCAACGGAGGACTCCACCCTGCGACCAGATGCTAATATGCCTTGAATGACGCACAAACACATCCCATGTACATTTCTAAAAACCTGGCTTGAATAGAAAATTTTAAAAAGATTTTTTCACATTGTATGATTTGGCTAAAAAAAGTTTTTCACCACTCTATGAGAAAACATGGAAGTACAAACATACAACGCCTCTTTGACCAACAGCCCAAACCAGTTCAACATTCACTTCTCTTGATTTTATTGATCTTTTAAAAAAATAAAAGGACATCTTTTATGGATACAGGTTAGGGTGTTTCTAGGGTAAGAAACCCACCATCGCAGTTTAATTCTCTGCGGAATTTCAGTAGCACTTGGAAAGTTCTGCTTTCAACCTGAAATTTTTGCTGTTTTTCCAGAAAATAACTTAGTAACAAAATGAAGGCCGTGAAGCTGCAGGCACGCTCCAGAAATTAGTGTGTTCTTTAACTTGTGTCCCAAAGAGACAGCAGTTCCTAATACGCAGTGATGAGTGGACACACCGTGGTGTGTTGGAAATCCCGTGTTCACGTCTTTGACAAGGAGGCCTCCAACAATGATCTCGTGCTTTATTCTTATTTGAAGATCACCCTGGTTACTTCATTATGACTTTGAATGAAGTCCTGCTTAGTGGCTGCATTACCATGGCCACCCCCAAAGACCCCTCGGGGTCCTGAGGCAGAATTCCCCCCGCCCCACCAGGGGACTCAGGAAAATGACTGACTGCAGTTTGCCAAAAGAGGACAGATTTCCCACTGACGCTGGTTGGTCTGGAAGATTACTCTGAAAACTCAAACACACCTCTAGAAATCTCAATGAGAAGAAGGCTACAGTCTCAGAGGTTTATGCCGCTTTTTTTTTTTTTTTTTGGGGACACGGAGACTCGCTCTGTTGCCCAGGCTGGAGCACAGTAGCGCCATCTTGGCTCACTGCAACCTCCGCCTCCCAGGTTCAAGCAATTCTCCTGCCTCACCCTCCCAAGTAGCTGGAATTACAGGTGCCCACCACTGCACCCAGCTAATTTTTTGTATTATTAGTAGAGATGGGGTTTCACCATGTTGGCCAGGCTGGTCTTGAACTCCTGACCTCAGGTAATCCACCCACCTTGGCCTCCCAAAGTGCTGGGATTATAGGCCTAAGCCACCACGCCCGGCCTATTCCACAGTTTTTAAAAGGGCATGTGACCGTTCTGTTCTTGGTTATTAGACATGATTTCAGTACACCACAAAGCACTGGGAGATTTTGTTCTGGAAGACAATTCCAGCTGGTTGGGGGCTGGGGGAAGAGTCTCTGAGAGAAGCTCCATCCCACATTTAAGGAGACTTGGGACATTAACACCACCTGTCAAGACCAATCGGGGCCAGGCACGGTGACTCACGCCTGTAATTCCAGCACTATGGCAGGCTGAGACGGGAGGATCACTTGAGGCCAGGAGTTCAAGACCAGCCTGGCCAACATGGTGAAACTCCGTTTCTCACTAAAAATACAAAATTAGCGGGTGTAGTGGTACACTCCTGTAGTCCCAGCTACTCAGGAGGCTGAGATAGGAGAATCATTTGAACCTGGGAGGCAGAGGCTGCAGTGAGCCGAAATCGCACCACTGCACTCCAGCCTGGACGAGACAAGGCAAGAGCATGACTGTCTCAAAAGAGTAAGAAAAAAATTTAAAAAGACCAATCAGGACTCTGCTTGGCTTAGCTCAACATGATGGGGTATGGGAGCAACGGTTCACGCTTGAAATCCTAGCACTCTGGGAGCCCGAGGTGGGAAGATCACTTGAGGCCAGGAGTTCAAGACCACCCTGGGCAACATGGGAAAATCCCATCTCTACTAAAAATACAAAAAATTTAGCCAGGCGTGGTGGTGGGTGCCTGTAAATCCTAGCTACCTGGAAGACTCAGGCACAAGAACGGTTTGAACCCAGGAGGCGGAGGCTGCAGTGAGCTGAGATCATGCCACTGCACTCCAGCCTGGGCGACAGAGTGAGACTCTATCTCAAAAACAGAAACAACAGGGTAGCCTCATCACCAACACCTTAGAGCCCTTCCCAGAGAGCCCCATTTGTCCCTCTTTGCAATGCACACAGTGGCAGGCAGGGATGAGGAGACATTTCCCAGGGACAAACCCCAGAGCACAGGTGATGGCCTCAGTCATTGGCTTGGGCCGCAAAGCGAACTATGGAGACTGCTCTTATTTCTCAAACTAACTTAAAATAAAACCTAGTGTAAAAAAGACGACAAAAGGGAACGACTCCCACCGACACCAAGAGCTTCAGCTTCCGTGGTTTTCCTAAAGCAACATCTTGACTACCCCCTGGGCTGACGGCAGCGGCGATGAAGACATGTGTGAAGGCGGCTTCCCAAATTCCAGGCGCTTCCCCAACCTTCAGACAGAGCAAACCAAATTAAGCTGACATGACAGCTGTGACAAACTGGCTAGCACCGGGGCCCACAGAGTTATAAGGGTGAACATCAAGAGTCGGGAGCAGGGTCTCACAGGGTCTCAATTTTCTCTCCTGTGAAATGAAGAAGAGGACACTGGCTACCTGGGCTCTCAGATTCCAAGGTCACGCAAAACGCCCAGTCTCAGATCCACTAGAAAAATCCATCTCTTACCTATTGTTTGTTTATTTTACAGCCTGGGCAACACAGTGAGACCCTGTCTCTACAAAAAATGCAAACAAAAATTAGCTGGGTGTGGTGGTCTGCATGTGTAGTCCCAGCTACTTGGGAAGCTGAGGCAGAAGGATCGCTTGAGCCCGGAAGGTGGAGGTTGCAGTGAGCCAAGATCACGCCACTGCAGTCTAGCCTGGGTGACAGAGCGAGACCCTGTCTCAAAAAAAAAGGCCTGGCATGATGGCTCATGCTTGTAATCCCCAACGCTTGGGAGGCCAAGGTGGGAGGATCGCCTGGAAAATCAACCAGAAAACTCACCTCTAGAAATCTCAATGAGAAGCAGACTACAGTCTCAGAGGTATATTCTCAAACTCAAAGCCAGGAGGTTTGAGACCAGTCTGGGTAACATAGCAAGACTTTCTATAAAACATAAAAAAAATTAGCCAGGGGTAATGGTGTGCACCTGCAGTCCCAGCTACTTGGGAGGCTGAGGCAATATGGCTTGAGCCCAGGAAGATGAGGCTGCAGTAAGCTATGGTTGCACCACTGCACTCCAGCCTGGGCGACTCAGCAAAACCTTGTCTCAGAGAACAAAAAAAAAAAAAAAAAAGAAACCCAGAAAAATTAATTTTTTTATTTTTTTGAGAAAGAGTCTCACTCTGTTGCCCAGACTGGAGTGCAGTGGTGCAACCTTGGCTCACTGCAACCTCCAACTCCTGGGTTCAAGTGATTCTTGTGCCTCAGTCAACAGAGTAGCTGGGACTACAGGCATCCGCCACCATGCCTGGCTAATTTTCATATTTTTAGTAGAGATAGGGTTTCACCATGTTGCCCAGTTTGGTCTTGTGAACTCCTGGCCTCAAGTGATCCACCCTCTCCTCTGCCTCCTGAAGTGCTGGGATTACAGGTCTCAGCCGCTGCACCTGGCCTAAAAATCCACGTGTAAACGTCTGAAAGTTATGTGCATGCCATGGAAAAGATTCTTAGTTTCCTGCCACGTGTCTGCTACAAACCCATCAAATTCCTATGGCTTGGGGCCCAGAGAGATGGTAGTCACACACCTTGCAGAATTCTTGAATCTGAAAGCTGCCCCCCCTTTTTTTTTTTTTTTTTTCCTGAGACAAGGTCTCGCTTCATCACCCAGGCTGGAGTGCAGTGGCTGGGAACATGGCTCACTGCGGTCTCAACCTCCTGAGCTCAATTGATCCACTGGCCTCAGCCTCCCAAAGCGCTGAGATTACAAGCGCGAGCCACTGTGCCCGGCCCTGATTTTCTTTAGGCAAGAAAATCAATGACACTGTTAGAGGTCAGATCTGCGCTGTTCCATCGGGTGGCTGGTTTCAGGAACACAGTCTGGCTAGAAGTTAGTGCCAGTTTCTCAAAGGTTCTATAGATTTAAAAAGGAAAAAAAAAGGCCGGTTGCAGCAGCTCATGCTTGTAATCCCACCACTTTGGGAGGCCGAGGTGGGTGGATCACAAGGTCAGGAGATCAAGACCATCCTAACACGGTGAAACCCCGTCTCTACTAAAAATACAAAAAACTAGCTGGGCGTGGTGGCACACACCTGTAATCCCAGCTCCTCAGGGGGCTGAGGCAGGAGAATTGCTTGGACCTGGGAGGCAGAGGTTGCAGTGAGTTGAGATCATGCCACTGCACTCCAGGCTAGGCGACAGAGCAAGACCCCGTCTCAAAAAAAAAAAAAAAATCTTCAGGGGAAGCAGAGCCATGATTGATGCTCAATTCCCCAAATAAGGGCTTTATTTTTATTTAATTACTAACTTTTTGATATGGAGTCTTGCTCTGTCACCCAGGCTGCTGTGCAGAGGCACAATTTTGGCTCACTACAATCTCTGCCTCCAGGGTTCAAGTAATTCTCCTTCCTCAGCCTCCCGAGTAGCTAGGACTATAGGCACATGCTACCATGCCTGGCTAATTTTTCTATTTTTTGGTGGAGATGGGGTTTTACCAATGTTGCCCAGACTGGTTTTGAACTCCTGACCTCAAGTGATCCATCTGCCTTGGCCTCCCAGACTGCTGGGATTACAGGCGTGCAACACCACACCTGACCCAAATAACGGTTTTATAGAGGACATTCTCACAGTGTAACCATGAGTAGCAGCTGTAGAATCAAATGACAAAAATGACCCTCTTGGCCAGGCATGGTATCCCACACCTGTCGTCCCAGCACTTTGGGAGGATGAAGGGTGAGGATCGCTTGAAGTTCAGAGTTTGAGACCAAACTCAGCAACATGGCAAAACCCTGTCTCTAGAAAAAAATACAAAAACTTAGCCGGGTATGGTGGCAAACACCTGAACTCCCAGCTACTCAGGGGACTGAGGTGGGAGGACTGTTTGAGCCGGGAGGCAGAAGGTGAGCCATGATCCTGCCATCGTAGTCTAGCCTGGGTGACACTGAGACCCTGTCTCACAAAACAAGACCCTCTCTCCAGCCCTTTGTCCAAGCCACAGGACACCACCTAATGCTGCCTGCAGGGAGCAGAGGAGAGGATAAGGTTTGCTAAAATAATCCTATAATTTAAAAAGACACATGGCTGTGGGTTGGGGGTGAGTGTTTCTTGCCTGGGGCAAGCGGGTTCTCCCCGCAAGCGAGAGGTTTATTAGAAGGTACTGACCCCTTATCGCCCAAAGGCATGCTGCTGCTGCTCGGCCGTCTCTCACCGCCATCTCTGTTCTTGCTGCTCCGCCCAGAGGTTGGGCCACCTGTTCGGTTTGGGGACTGATCGTACACGAGGTTCCGGCAGGAAGCGAGTTTGGACTCCAGTGCCTGGAGAGAAATACACTTTTATCTCTCAAGTTATAGGCAAGGACTATTCTGTCTTACCTGAACCCGTACAGAAGAACGAACCCCAGACAGTGGTTCTCAAACTGCTGTGCACTGGAATTCCAAGGTGGGACCCCAAGAAGAATCCAATGTATATGCCAGTCTCAGAACCAAGCACCTTAAGTATTTGGGAGCTGGCTGGGCACAATGGCTCACACCTGTAATCCCAGCACTCTGGGAGGCCAAGGCAGGAGGATGGCTTGAGCCCAGGAGTTTAAGACCAGCCTCGGCCACAAAGTGAGATCCCATCTCAGTTTTTTTTTTTTTTTTTAAACTTTTTTAGTCAAGGTCTCACTGTGTCACCCAGGCTGGAGTGCACTGGTGAGATCACAGCTCACTGCAGCCTCAACCTTCCAGGCTCAACCAATCCCTCCCACCTCAGCCTCCTGAGCAGCTGGGATTATAGGCATCCGCAATCATGCCCAGCTAATAAAAAAAATTTTCATGCAAAAACTCTCTTAATTACAAAAAATTTTTTAAAATGTTTGGGAGCTTCCTGGAAAAAGATCACAGCTCACTGCAGCCTCAACCTCCCAGGCTCAATCCTCCCACCTCAGCCTCCTGAATAGCTAGGACTATGCACAATCATGCGCCACAAAAAAAAAAAAAAAAAAAAAAAAAAAAATTAATGAAAAAAATTTTTTTAATTACAAAGAATTGAAAAAAATGGGAGCTTTCTGGAAAATCACTAACCTAACCAATTATCCAACTCCACTCGTAGAAAGTAGGAAATCCACTTCTGGAATCCTTCACTCTTACCTTTACCTTGTTAAACCTCTGCAGAATGGCAGGAAGTTTGACAAGGACTTGGTCTGGCTGCAACAGACCCTGAGGAAACCAAAAGGACACTGACAGCACCCCAGGCTTCTCTATACTCCAACTAGGCTAAATATCGAAACGCGGACCTGTTTCTAGAATAGCAAACCAGGCAGCCAAAAGCCAGGAGTAAGAACACAGAAGAAATGAGTTGCAAGCTTCTACTAAGTTGCAGCTATGAATACACTGTGTACAGTGACAGCTTGGTAGGAGTTAAATGATGTGGCCTTCCAGGAATCATTTTTAAAAATAAACTACAAAGAATACCTATGTTATTGCTTAAGCACAAAAGGATCCCTCCCTGTAATTAACATAAAAGCTGAAAGGCCAAGTTCTTTACCTTAGGCTTTCAAGACTGATTGATTGATTGAGATCAAGTCTCACTGTCACCCAGTGGCACGATCTCAGCTCACTGCAACATTTTTCTCCCGGATTCAAGCAATTTTCCTGCCTCAGCCTCCCAAGTAGCTGGGATTATAGGCGCCCGCCACCACGCCTGGCTAATTTTTGTATTTTTAGTACACATGGGGTTTCACCATGTTGGCCAGGCTGGTTTTGAATTCCTGACCTCAGGTGATCCACCCATCTCGGCCTCCCAAAGTGTCAAGATTCTCTTAAACCCCGAGAAACAACCAAAAAAAAAAAAAAAAGGGGCAGTTTTTTTTCTTTTCTGAGACAATGTCGTGCTGTCACCCAGGATGGAGAGCAGTGGTGCAATCTCAGCTCACTCAGCTTCGACCTCTCAGGCTCAAGCAATCCTGCCACCTCTCGGCTTCCTTAGTAGCTAAGACCACCAGTATGCACCACCAGGCCTGGCTAATTTTTGCATTTTTGTAGAGGCAAGTCGGGGCAGGAGGTTTCACCATACTGCCCAAGCTGGTGTCAAACTCCTGAGCTTAAGTGACCCTCCCAAACTACTGGGATTGTAGGTATGAGCCACTGCACCCAGCCAAAAGAGAAGGCAGTTTCTAAACACTCCTCAGTTTTTCAAATTAAGGAAAAAATTCATCTTGATTTCCCAAATTGCCTAGAGGAAAAATGGTAAAAGGAAAGAGACATACATAGAGTTCAGAGCAATGCTTAGAGTCAGAGCTCTGAGTGTTTGGCAGTAACTCCCACAGAAAGTTCTAATGATTCCCAGGGATGCTAAAGGAGCAGCCACATCTAAAACTCACCACATTGCTATTAAAGGGGTTGGACGCATTGGCTCATGCCTGTAATCCCACAACTTTGGGAGGCCAACCTGGGAGGATCCCTTGAGGCCAGGAATTTAAGACCAGCCTGGGCAACACAGCGATACCCCCGTTACTACAAAAAATGAAAACATCAGCCAGGCATGGTGGCGCACACCTGTGGTCCAAGTTCCTCGGGAAGCTAAGGTAGGAGGATCGCTTGAGACCAGGAGTTTGAGGAATTCCAGGTTGCAGTGAATTGTGATCATACCACTACACTCCAGCCTGGGCAACAGAGCAAGACCCTGTCTCTTAAAAAAGGAAAAAAATAAGAGGGCAGGAACTAGATCAACCCCCCTTCACACATCCTGAAAGACAGGCAGGAAGGCACCAAATACCAGAAAAGTGTGGTCTTACCCCAACTTTCCGCAGTAGGTCTCCCACGATGTTGAGGGCTGATATCCGGGCCGCAGGCGTGAGGGGAGTTCCCCCAGTGGAGTCATCCAGGCCTGGGTGTGCAAAGGGAAGAGCATATAACTCACCAACCTATAGTCATGTCCGTGAACTAACATCACTAGGTTCCAAACCACAGGACAGGAGGGGCGCTGACACCTTTCCTCAGATCCCAAAAGCTACCCTATTTCTTTCCGTAGTTAACTGTATCACACGCCCAAGGCCTATATGACAACCAATTTTTCAAGTCCTTGTGATGACTGCAACAAGTATTTATTTTTACATGTTAGTCTTTAAAAGTTTTTTTTTTTTTTAGACGTTGTCTTGCTGTCACCCAGACTGGAGTGCAGTGATGTGATCTCGGCTCACCGCAACCTCCACCTCCCAGGTTCAAGCGATTCTCCTGCCTTGGCCTCTTGAATAGCTAGGATTACAGCCATGTGCCACCAGACCCGGCTCATTTTTATATTTTTTATAGAGAGAGTTTCACCACGTTGTCTAGGCTGGTCTCGAACTCCTGACCTCAAATGATCCACCCGCCTTGGCCTCCAAAAGTGCTGGGATTACCGGCATGAGCCACTATGCCTGGCCTTTTAAAAAAATTTTTTTTTGAGAGAGATAGGGTGTCACTATGTTGCCCAGGCTGATCATGAACTCCTGGTCTCAAGCGATCCTCCCACCTCAGCCTTTCCAAGGTTGGTATTTACAGGCATGAGCCACCGTGCCCAGCCATATTAGTCTTTTTAAAAAAACCCAAAACAAATCCTTTTGAAATTGTAGGAAATCCATATAATTAATTAACATAATGGCATCGGTGATAGATATAAGAACTATATAGACAGGATGATGCAGCTTTACAAGGGTTCAGCTCTGCAAGCCTCTCTTCTCCAAGTGGGGTCCATGCACCAGCAGCACCTGAGAACTCTTAGAAATGCAGAATCTCTCGGCCAGGCATGGTAGCTCACACCTGTAATCCCAGTGCTTTCGGAGGCCGAGGCATGGAGTTGCATGCCTCTAGTCCCAGCTACTCAGGAGGCTGAGGCAGGAGGATCACTGGAGCCCAGGAGTTGGAGGCTGCAGTGAGCTAAGATTGCACCACTGCATTTCAGCCTGGGCCACAGACCAAGACTGTGTCTCTGAAGGAAAAACAAAACAAAACAAAACAAAAAAACAATGAAATAAAGTATGCAAAATGGCTCTAGACTGGGGCCAGGCACAACAGCTCACACCTGTACTACCACCACTTTCAGAGGCTGAGGCAGGCAGATTACCTGAGGTCAGGAGTTTGAGACCAGCCTGGCCAACATGGTGAAACCTTCTCTACTAAAAATACAAGATTAGCCAGGCTTGGTGGTGGGTGCCTGCAATCCAAGCTTACTCAGGAGGCTGAGGCAGGAGAATCACTTGAACCCGGGAGGCAGGGGTTGCAGTAAGCCAATATCGCACCATTGCACTCCAGCCTGGGTGACAGAGCGAAACTCCATCTCAACAAAACAAAACAAAAGGGCCCTGGCACTGGGATTCTACAAGTCTCACTGGTCTCTTCATGCCCAGGGGACAAGCTAAGGGATGAGGCAGTAGATGGTAGGGTAAGATCTGGAGCCTGCCTGCCTGGGTCTGAATCCCAAACCATCTGCCATTCAGTTGCTTTATGACTCTGCTTAACTCAGGGCCTCACTTCCATCCTGGGCTTGCGGCGAAGGCTGCACGGTGGCCAGCACACACTGAGCACCCCGTAACTGTCTTATTAATATCTGCTGTAAAAGGCCTGATTGGAAGCTGTCGGCAGAGGGTCTGGGGTGAGAATTCAGATTTTTTTTCCCGCCCATGCAGCACAGGTTACACTGAGTCTAGCTCTCGGTGGATGCATTACCAAACCCACAGAATGCTTTTTACTTTTTTGTATTTGGTTAGTGACATTTCAAATTTGGGAGGTTTTATATTCAAAAAGAGGATTTTGGGCCAGACGCAGTGGCTCACGCCTGTAATCCTAGCACTTTGGGATCAGCCAAAGCGGGCAGATCACTTGAGTCCAGGAATTTGATAGCAGCCTGGGTGACATGGCAAGGCCATGTCTCCACCTAAAATACAAAAGTTAGCCAGGTGTGGTGGCGCGTGCCTTTATTCCCAGCTACTCCGGAGGATGAGGTGGGAGAATCACTTGAGCCCATGACGCAGAGGTCACAGTGAGCCAAGATGACGTCACTGCACTCCAGCCTGGGTGACACAGTGAGATCCTGTCTCAAAAAAAACCAACAACAAAAAAAGAGGATTTCTGGCTTTGCAGAATGGAAAAAACTGCAGATGAGGGGCAGTTCCTTCTAGTGCAGAGTGGCAGCCACCCGCTCTGGGTGGGGTTTCCATTTCCCAGTGCATCAGACTCCACTACTCCCTCACACCCACTCTCACTGATCTCAATTGCACATCCCCAGGAACATCCCGGTCTACTCTCTGCTCAAAGCCTGAGAGTAAACCAGGCTCTGAGCCTGGTGCAAATCATCACACCCCCAGGACCCACCCCAGATTCTTACCCAGAAACACTTTGTGAACCGAGAAAATCCTCCAATTCCCACTCCCCTTACCACGTCTGAAGCTCCCGGGCGTGTTTAAACTCGAGCTGGGTCCTCGGTGAGCGATGGGCGTGGACGGCACAGAGCCCGTGGCCTGCACAGCTGTGTCTGTCCTCTCAGCTTCCACTGAGCTGGGCATGGGGGTCCTGGGTTTCTCTTGCTTCTGCTGCACGGCCAGTTCCTGCCGCAAATCTGTGCCAGGAAAAGGATTCAGGAATTCAAGTCCTCGGCCAGGCGCTGTGACTCATGTTTACAATGCCAGTACTTTGGGAGGCCAAGGCCGGCAGATCGTCCAAGGTCGAGTTTGAGCCCAGCCTGACCAACATGGTGAAACCCCATCTCTATAGAAAATGCAAAAACCAGCCAGGCATGGTGGCAGGCACCCGTAATCTCAACTACTCAGGAGGAAGAGGCGCGAGAATCACTTGAATCTGGAAGGCCAGGTGGCACTGAGGTGAGATTGCTCCAGTGCACTCCAGTCTGGGTGACAAGAGCAAGACTCCGTCTCAAAAAACAAAAAGGGAATTTAAGCCCTGGCTTAGGGTTGGTGGGGTGCAGGTATAGAGGTTCAACAGTAGATACTGGTCAGAAAAAAAGACCTACTGGGGTGAAACACTCCAGGTGGAAACTCCAAATAAAGGGAAACCCACAGGACCTTGCCTAGCAGACTTACAACTCTACAGGATTTTTCTCTTGACTAACAAAATAGTTTCAGATTTTTAAAAAGCTATGACAGTGACACACTAATGCTTTTATTATTGAAAACACAATTCCAACATAGCAGTGTATTTAGAATACTCAATGAAAGTATGCCCAGCAGCAGTGGCTCATGCCTGCAATCCCAGCACTTTGGGAAGCTGAGGTGCAAGAATCTCGTTAATCCAAGAGGTCAAGGTTGCAGTGAGCCATGATTGTGCCACTCCACCCCGGGTGACAGAGTGAGACCTCTGGCAAAAAAAAAAAAAAAAAAAAAGCCGGACGCAGTGGCTCACGCCTATAATCCCAGCACTCTGAGAGGTCTAGGTGGGAGGGTCGCTTGAGGTCAGGAGTTTGAAGCCAACATGGCAAAACCCCGTCCCTGTTAAAAATACAAAAAATTAGCCATACATGGTGGCGTGCGCCTGTAGTCCCAGCTGCTTGGGAGGCTGAGGCAGGACAATTCCTTGAGCCTGGGGGACTGAGGTTATAGTGAGCTGAGATCACGCCACTGCACTCCAGCCTCTGTGACAGAGCAAGACTGTCTCAAAAACAAAGTATGCTTTCCAGACTATCCCCAAACACTCCTCACTCATAATCACCATAACATATGGGAGAGCTTTCAACCATTGTTTTCTGAATTATTATTATTATTTTTGAGATGGAGTTTCACTCTGTTGCCCAGGCTGGAGTGCAATGGCACAGTCTTGGCTCACTGCAACCTTTGCCTCCCGGGTTCTTCAAGTGATTCTCCTGTCTCAGTCTCCCAAGTAGCTGGGATTACAGGCACACACCACCATGCCTGGCTTTTTTTTTTTTTTAAACAGAGACGGGGTTTCACCATGTTGTCCAGGCTGGTCTCGAACTCCTGACCTCAGGTGATCCACCCACCTCGGCCTCCCAAAGTGCTGGGATTACAGGCATGAGCCACTGTGCCTGGCTGTTCTCTCCATTTTCAAACATAAACTTTATAACATACATATGTATCTACTGAGCATAAAATAAGAACATTTTTTATTAAGCATTACTGGAAACATACAATATCTTCTCCTGTGTATGACTTACTCTCCCACCTTCAGTGGTATGTCTTGGCAATGTTTCTTGTTTTAGAGACAGGGTCTGACTCAGTCACCCAGGCTGGGGTGCAGTGGCACAATCATAGCTCAAGGTAACCTTGAACTCCTGGGCTCAAGTCATCCTCCCACTTCAGCCTCCTCAGTAGTTGGGACTACAGGCATATGCCACCAGGCCTAGCTAATTTTTACACTTCATTTTTGTAGAGATGGGGTGTCACTATGCTGTCCAGGCTCATCTTGAACTCCTAGGCTCAAGCAATCCTCTTGCGTCCATCTCTCAAAGCACTGAGATTACAGGCATCAGCCACTGTGCCTAGCCTTGGCTATCTTTCTACCACAATATTGTTCATTTTAACAATTTTTTCACATTTCATATAATAAATCTATGTACTTCATTTAACCACTTCATTACTGATGGACATCTAGGAACAACTACTTTATTAAACTTAGGAATTTTTACTTTTCATCCCCCACCTACTGGTTACACATTACAAAGCAAAGTGACGTTATAAACAATTTATTGGGCTGGTAACAGTAACTAACACCTGTAATCCCAGCACTTAGGGAGGCCAAGGCAGGCAGATCACCTGAGGTCAGGAGTTCAAGACCAGCCTGGCCAACATGGTGAAATCCCGTCTCTATTAAAAAATATTAAAAATTAGCCAGGCATGGTGGCGTACACCTGTAGTCCCAGCTACTCGGAAGGCTGACGCAGGAGAATCGCTTGAACCCGGGAGGCAGAGGTTGCAGTGAGCAGAGATAGCACCACCGTACTCCAGCCTGGACAACAGAGGAAGACGCCATCTCAAAAAAAAAAAAAAGATAGTGTAAAAACAACTTGGACAATCCACTAATGAATGTCTTTTTTTTCTTTTTTGAGACAGAGTCTCACTCTGTCACCTAGGCTGGAGTGCAGTGATGCAATCTTGGCTCACTGCAACCTCCATCTCCCAGGTTCAAGCAATTCTCCTGCCTCAGCCTCCTGAGCAGCTGGGATTACAGGCGTCCGCCACCACACCCTGCTCATGTTTTCTATTTTTAGTAGGGATAGGGTTTCTCTATTGTCCAGGCTGGTCTCGAACTCCTGAGCTCAGGTGATCTGCCTGCCTCAGCCTCCCAAAGTGCTGGGATTACAGGTATGAAGCACTGTGCTTGGCCAAATACCTCATTACAGTCTAAACATTCTACCTCTGCAAGTGCCGACTGCTAAACAGCAAATGCTGACGAGGTTTCCAAGTTCTAAACCAAATGTATCGGTTGCCATCAAGTCACAGAAATAATAGGCTAGCTGGCAATTCCACCAGAAATTTCTCCCCATTAAAATCTTTTCTTAAGAGACAGGGTCTCATTCTGTCACCTAGGCTGGAGTGCACTGGTGCCATCATAGCTCGTGGCACGCTCCACCTCCTGGGCTCAAGTGATCAATCCCACCTTGGCTTCCTGAGTAGCTGGGACTACAAGCACATGTCCCCACACCCAGCTAATCTAATTTTTTTTTCGTAAAGATGGAGTCCCATTATACTGCCTAGGCTGATCTCGAACTCCTGGGCTCAAGAGATCTTCGGCCTCCCAAAGTACTGGGATTACAGGTGTGAGCCACTGTGCCAGGCTCTCCCCACAATACTCTTCTGTTCCTACTGAGCATCAGGATGGTTTGCTGTGTGTGTGAATTACAGACCAGGAAGCACCTTTCTGGAAACTGGAAATTCTGCTGCCCTGAGGCAGAACCCCAATACAAGGACTTCATCTGTGAACCCCAAAGCTATTTCTCTAAATACCCATAAGGGGCCCTTACAGGGTTGCATGTCTTACTGTTCTCAGCTCCGGCCAGGGCCCAAGGCAAGAGTCTGCCCGGTGCAGCCCCACATCCTCTCACTAGACAGCCTGGGCACAGAGCAGGCTGCAGGGTCCCTGTAAAGATAATGCTGGGAGGGGCCGTGGGACTAGATGTTGCTCAGGCAGGGAATGGGGACCATGCTGGTGAAGACACCAAGGCTTCCTGACCTCTGGCTTCATCCTTCAGTCTCTGAACAGATTCCAGGAGATTCTCTTTTTCATCAAGTTCACTTTCCAAGAAGGCGTTTCTTTCAATGGCCTGATTCAAGCGCTGCTCAAAGTCTTCGAGAGACATGATCGTGGCGCTGGGGAAGAGAAAAGCAGAGTTATCCAAGAGGACAAACTGCAGACATCCCTCTAGCACCGCGGATCCAGGTGGTGTGAAGGGTCAGACACACCTGGACACAAGTCCCAGCACCAAACCTCCCAGATGCCACAGAGTGGGACGAGTCCCTTAACCTGCTGGGGCATGGGCTCTTCACCTGCATAATAGGACTCATCATAGCTCATGGGGTACACAAGGCTGTCCTGAGGATTAAATAAGGTGCCGCCCACACAGCACTCAGCAACAAGCCAAAGCCCTATCAGGACTGCATGCGTTTGAAAAGAGCAGTATGCTCTATCTTCTCTTGCAAGCTCACAATGCCAATGTCAGGAGTCCAAGACCAGCCTGGCAAGCTTGGGCAAATGACAAAACCCTGTCTCTACTAAAAATACAAAAATTAGCCAGTCGTAGTGTGATCCCAGCTACTTGGGAGGCTGAGGTGGGAGAACTGCCAGGAAGCGGAGGTTGCAGTGAGCCGAGATTGCACCACTGTACTCCAGCCTAGGCAACAAAGTGAGACTCCATCTCAAAAAAAAAAAAAAAGAAAGAAAAAGAACCTAATAAAAAACACATACAGTAGCACGATTTTTTTTTTTTTTTTTTTTTTTTTTAAAGACACAGCTGTGTCTCTCAGGTCGAAGTGCAGTGGTACAATCACAGCTCACTGCAATCTCAAACTCTTGGGCTCAGGCGATCCTCCCGCCTCAGCCTCCTGAGTTACTGAGATTACAGGCATGAGGCACTGTGCCGGGCATAAGATGCATTTCAGCAGGTAGAAGAGATCATATTTAACCTCTCAGTGGAAGTTCAAAATGCATAGTACCAGCCCAACTGCCCTGCTCACAACCCCTTCTTGTGAAGGGCACAGACACTGTGGGAAAGGCACTGCAAAGTGCTGTAACAAAACAATCTGCTTTGATTCTGGGAAAACCACCTTCTCTGCACCTCAGTTTTCTCTCATGCAAAGCAAGGGTAGTAATAGTACCTTCCTGAAGGGTTGTGGTGGGGCAGGGGTGGCGAGAAGTCATACAGGCTGGGCGTGGTGGCTCACGCCTGTAATCCCAGCACTTTGGGAGGCCAAGGTGGGTGGATCACTCGAGGCCAGGAGTTCAAGACCAGCCTGGCCAACGTGGTGAAACCTCATCTCTACTAAAAATACAAAAATTAGCCGGGCGTGGTGGCGCACACATGTAGTCCCAGCTGCTCGGGAGGTTGAGGCAGGAAAACTGCTTGAACCCAGGAGGTGGATGTTGCAGTGAGCTGAGATCGTACCACTGCACTCCAGCTTGGGCAACAGAGCAAGACTGTTTCCAAAAAAAAAAAAAAGAAAAAAAAAATCATACAGGAAGCACACAACAGATGTTTTACACATAAGCACACATCTAGAAATGTCAGCAATTTTTATTATTGACCCTGTGTCTGTCCCCAGACCTTTAACATCCTGCTAACTGTATCCCACGGTGGTCAGAAGCACGTGTTTGGAGAGGAACCCAGGAGTTAACACCCAGCTCCTCCTCCACCTAGAACTCACTGGGTTTCATTGGGCAACTCGATCTCCCTCATCCTCAGTTCCTTCAATCACAAAATTCATAACTGCACTGATCAATGGCTGCATCAGTTCATTTCTTTAATATATCCTTCTATGTCTAGGTAGACTCATAGGAGTACCTACCCTCACAGGGTCTTTAGAAGTAGTGGATAGGATCACGTTACCACAGTACCATTTAAAAACAACAAAGGGACAGGCACAGCGGTTCGTGCCTATAATCCCAGCACTTTGGGAGGCCAAGGTGGGAGGACCCCTCGAAGCCCAGGGTTCAAGACCAGCCTGGGTAATATAGTGAGACCCTGTCTCTACAAAAAGTAAAAAGATTAGCCGGGCATGATGGCGTGTGCCTGTAGTCCCAGCTACTCGGAGGCTGAGGTAGGAGGATTCCTTGAGCCCAGGAACTCGAGGATGCAGTAAGCCATGATTATGCCACTGCACTCCAGCCTGGGTAACAGTGCCAGACCCTGTCTCAAAAAACAAACGAAAACAAAAACAAAAAAACACACTACCACCAATAACAAAGGGATAATACTTTGGAGTACAACACCAGAAAGAGTTAAAACGACCCTAAGGTTGACATGTCAAACAAAAAAGGTAAAAGGTTCACATATGTAGGGTACAGAATGCTTGCAGAAATGCACACATGCTGAGTATATATAGAGGAAGACCCAGTATCACGCAGAAATTAGTTCTCCACAAGTTAAACTGATAAATTTAACGCCATCTTAATAGGTTTCTATTGGGGGAATAAATTGGACTGATTTGAGAGATCCTGTGACGATGAAACAAGAATGACCCGAAGAACTCTGTAAAAGAAGAGATCAGGGAACTAACTCTACCAGAGACTCAGAACACACTACTATAAAGCCTCAACAACGAACAATTGTATGCTACTGGTTGTAAGAACAAAGGCACCAAAGGTCCAGAAATAGACAAGAGTTTAATTTATAATAAAGTTGGCCTCATAGATCATTGGTAAAAAGATGGCAGGTTCAGTTCTAGGGACCACTGGGTACCTACCAGGAAAACATTATTAGATTCGTACCTCATACTGTACCCTAACACAAATTCCGAATGAATCGGAAATTTTAACACACTCATCTGGTCAAAATCTGTTTTGCTTCTGGAATTCAAGGGAACCGGGGATCAGCTTCAGTGGGCTTTTTTTTTTTTTTTTTAAAGATGGAGTTTCGCTCTTGTCAACCAGGCTAGAGTGCAATGGTGCTCACCCAGGCAGAGTGCAACCTCTGCCTCCCGGGTTCAAACGACTCTTCTGCCTCAGCCTCCCAAGTAGCTGGGATTACAGGCATGTGCCACCATATCTGGCTAATTTTTGTAGTTTTAGTAGAGACAGCATTCCATCATGTTGGCCAGGCTGGTCTCAAACTCCCGACCTCTGGTGATGCAACCACCTCTGCCTCCCAAAGTGCTGGGATTATAGGTGTGAGCCACCACGCCTGGCCCTTCAGTGGCATTTCTGAATTTCCCTGTAGCCTCGACACCCTGGGTTTAAGTCATCCTTTCACCCTTTTTTTTTTTTTGAGATCAAGTCTCTGTTGCCCAGGCTGGAGTGCAATGGCACAATCTCAGCTCACTGCAACCTCCGCCTCTTGGGTTCAAGCAATACTCCTGCCTCAGCCTCTTGAGTAGCTGGGATTACAGCTGCCTGCCACCACGCCTGGCTAATTTTTGTATTTTTAGTAGAGAGGGGGTTTCACCATCTTTGCCAGGCTGGTCTCCAACTCCTAACTTCAGGTGAACCTCCCACCTCGGCCTCCCAAAGTGCTGGGATTACAGGCGTGAGCCACCATGCCTAGTGATCCTTTCACCTTCTTACCTCAACCTCCCAAGTAGTTGTAACCACAGGCACAAGCTATCATACCCAGCTAGTTTTTAAATTTGTTTCTAGAGATGGGAGTCTATGTTGCCCAGGATGGCCTCAAACTCCTGGGCTCAAGCAATCCTCAAGTCTCGGCCTCCCAAAGTACTAAGATGACAGATTATAGGCTTGAGCTATCTCACCTGGCCTGAGTATTTACTTTCAAATAAAGGTCAGCATGCTAGTTTTAACTGGAGTGAAAATTGCTTTATGTACTTTGTATGTTGAAATTCTGTCAACTAATAAATAAAAGCATATTTAGTGCCTGTAATCCCAGCACTTTGGGAGGCCAAGGCGGGTGGATCACTTGAGGTCAGGAGTTCAAGACCAGCCTGGCCAACATGGTGAGACCCCATCTCTAATAAAAATAGAAAAATTAGCCAGGCATGATGGCGCATGCATGTAGTCCCAGCTACTCGAGAGGCTGAGGCACGAAAATTGCTTGAACCTGGGAGGCAGAGGCTGCAGTGAGCCGAGATGGCACCACTGCACTCCAGCCTGGGCAACAGAGCAAGACTCTGTCTCAAAAATAAAAAAAATGAAAAATCCATGGAAGAGTAAAACTAGATTAAATCTATTTTAATTTTTGTAAAACTTTTTGCCGTCTTAGTACTCATATGTGAAACAAAGTAACCTTTAGAAATGTATTTAATTTTCAGTTACTTCCAATTAGGTCCTGCATACTTTTCAAGGTTATTCTTACACAAAGTGCCTCTCCTCAGTTAAAAGTGAGTCGTTTAGTTTTAGGGACCTATAGAAGAAGGACCATGAGAGCAATCAAACAGCTGATGGTGCTGAGAAACTCTTGTTCTTGGAGAAGACTATCAAACTTTCTAAATGTAACTATTAAACTTGCACAAAATTGTAATATTTTCAAGTCTTTAAAATAAAGCTCTGCAGCCTGGGCAACATGGAGAAATCCAGTCTTTACAAAGAGTACAAAAATTAGCCAGGCATTTGCCTGTAGTCCTAGCTACTGGGGAGGCTGAGGTGATCGTGCCACTACCCTCCAGCAGGGGTGACAGAGACCTTGTCTCAAAACATAAATAAATAAAACTTTGGTGCCCTAGAACTTTATTTATTCTATAATGGGGAACTGTGCTTCTACCTCATCTGATTTTTAACACTAAACTCTTCAGTATTTGGCCAAATTTTATTAACAAAAACAATGCATGTTTAGTACAAAAATAAAAATAGAAGAAAAGGAAGAAAACACAAAAATACTACAAGAAAACACAGGCTAATTGCTTTATATAACCTTGGAGTGCAGAAGGCCCTTCTAACTATGACTAAGATATCTGAATACAAAGAAATCAAATGTCAGCCTGGCCAATAAGGTGAAACCCCATCTCTGCTAAAAATACAAAAATTAGCCAGGCATGGTGGTGGGCGCCTGTAATCCCAGCTACGTGGGAGGCTGAGACAGGACAATCGCTTGAACCTGGGAGGCGGAGGTTGCAGTGAGCCGAGATCGTGCACCTGCACTCCAGCCTGGGCCACAGGGCCAGACTGACTCAAAACACATCAAGTAACTTCTGTACAATAAAATATACATCAGACAAAGCTGGAAACAAATGACAAACTCCCAATATTGTCAATTCATGTCACAAATATATAAAAATCTCCTAAAATCACGGAAAAAAAAAATGAACCCAATTTAAAAATATGCCAAGTGCCAGGCATGGTAGCTCATGCCTGTAATCTCAGCATTTTGGGAGGCCGAGGTGGGCATATTATCTGAGGTCAAGAGTTCAAGATCAGCCTGACCAACATGGCAAAACCTCGTCTCTACTAAAAATACAAAATTAGCTGAGCATGGTGGCCCATGCCTGTAATCCTAGCTACTGGGGAGGCTAAGGCAGGAGAATCGCTTGAACCTGGGAGGCGGAGGTTGCGGAGAGCCGAAATCATGCCACAGCACTCCAGCCTGGACAACAAGAGCAAAACTCGATCTCAAAAAAACAAGAACAAAAACAGTAAAAATAGGCCAAGAACAACTGGGCAAGGTGGCTCATGCCTGTAATCCCAGCACTTTGGGAGAACGAGGCGGGCATATCATCTGAGGTCAGGAGTTCAAGATCAGCCTCTCCAACATAGCGAAACCCCTTCTCTACTAAAAATACAAAAATTAGCCAGGCATGGTGGCATGCACCAGTAATCCCAGCTACTCAGGAGGTTGATACAGGAGAACTGCTTGAACCCAGGAGGTGGAGGTTGTAGTGAGCTAAGATCACGCCACTGCACTCCAGCCTCGGCAACGGAGCAATACTCCATCTAGAAAAAATACAGGCTGGCCAGGCACAGTGGCTCACACCTGCAATCCCAGCACTTAGGGAGGCTGAGGCGGGCAGATCACGAGGTCAAGAGTTTGAGGCCAGCCTGACCAACATGGTGAAACCTCATCTCTACTAAAAATACAAAAATTAGCTGGGCATGGTGGCACACACCTGTAATCCCAGCTACTCAAGAGGGTGAGGCAGGAGAACTGCTTGAACCTGGGAGGCAGTGGTTGCAGTGAGCCGCGATCATGCCACTGCACTCTAGCCTGGTTGACAGAGCAAGACTCAGTCTCATAAAAAATATATATATATATACACACACACACACACACACACACCCCATACATATATATACACATATATACACATACACAAGTATACACATACATATATACACATACATATACGCACATATATGCACGCCAAGATCAACAGAGTTCCTAAAGGAAGTCCAACAGCTCTTAAGCACGTGACAGTGAACTCAGAAATGCACTTATTTCTCACCTTTTCAATTAGCAGAAGTCCAAAGTTTGAAAACTGCTCTATTAGTGAAGCTATCTGGAAAACAGGGACTCACATAGCTATTGGGAATGTAAACTGGTACAACCCTATAAATAACTGAGCAACATCTATCAAAATGACATATGCATATGTCCTCTGACCTAGCAATATCACTTCTGGGAATTTAGCCTACAGATATTTATCGTGCAAGGCTGTTTGTTCATTACCGCAATGCTTATCACTGCAAAAGAACAGAAATACAACAGATATCCATCCACAGGGGACTAAATTATTATGGTATTATTCAATACCAACCATACAATAGAATACCAGGTATTTGAAAAAATAAAAAACAAAGAATGTTCTGTCCTAGTAAGGAACGATCTTCAAGCTCTATTGTTACATGAAAAAGCAAGATATACAACAGTGTGTGTAGAATGCTCTTCTGAGGAAGAAAAAAAAGGTGGGGGGCGGTAATAAGAATGTCTTTTTATTTGCTTGAATTATTAAAGAAACGCCTACCTCTTTGTATATTATTTTTGAACCGTGTGAATGTACTACCACTTTGGGTAGACTGCGTAATTGGCCCCGATTCTTCACCCCTCCCTGTGTCCAACCCCCTTGCCATGGCCTCACTGTGGGCAGAAAGTACTTTCCCACCCTTTGACTTAGCTTGGTCATTTGACTTGCTTTGATCAGTGATAAAGGGGTGGAAATGATGGTATGCCAGTGGTTTGCCAGAAATCAGAATGTGGCTTTACATATGAAATCTACAGTATCTTATGCTATCGTATGTAAAGCCAGAGTACTCAAGTCATTACGGTACTGGTATTGTATTTCACAAATTGTACACTGGATGAAAATAGAGAATCCAGAATTAGATCCCAGAATATATGCAAGTTTAACATGAGAGCTCAGTTCAATTCAATAGAAAAAGACTGATTGGCTGGGCGTGGTCACTCACACCTGTGATCCCAGCACTTTGGGAGGACAAGGCGGGCAGACTGAGCCCAGGACTTTGAGACCAGCCTGGGCAACATGGAGAAACCCTATCTCTACAAAAAATACAAAAATTAGCCAGGTATGGTGGCACATGCCTACAGTCCCAGCTACTCAGGAGGCTGAGGTGGGAGAATCACTTGCCCCAGGAGGTCAAGGCTCCAGTGAGCACCATGGCACTCGACTCTGGGCAATGGAGCGAGGCCCAGTCTCAAAAAAAAAAAAAAAAAAAAAGAAAAGGCAATGTTTAACAGTGCTGGCACAACTAGGCTACCCACCTAAAGAAAATAAAATTGAACCTTTATCTTATACCAGATACAAAAAAAAATTCACTGCAGATTAAGGAATAAGGGTAAAAAAAATTAATTAAAAAATATTGCAAAAAAAGAAAACACATGCACTATCAAGAACCGAGAAGACTTCCCCTAGTGAAGTCTGCAGACCTAGAAGGTATTTTAAAAAAGACATAACTGATGATCTAAAAATGAAAAATGTATGTATAAAAAATTTTTTTCAAAAGAGAAAAAAGGAAATATTTGCATGGAAAATGATAACACAAAGTCAACAGACAAAAGATTACTCTGGAAAAAATTATTTTCAATGCAGGAGACAAGATTAGTAGTTAAAATATACCAAGGGCCAGGCACGGTGGCTCATGCCTGTAATTCCAGCACTTTGGGAAGCTGAGGCAGGTGGATCACTTGAGGGTACGAGTTTGAGACCAGCCTGTCCAGCGTGGCGAAACTCTCTCTCTACTAAAAATACAAAAATTAGCCAAGTGTGGTGGCAGGTGCCTGTAATCCCAGCTACTTGGGGGGCTGAAGCAGGAGAATCACTTGAACCAGGAAGGCAGAAGTTGCAGTGACCTGAGATCACACCACTGCACTCCAGCTCCAGCCTGGGAGACAGAGTGAGACTCCATCTCAAAAAATAAATGTATGCAAAGAACTCCTACAGATTGACAAGAAAGGAGTTTCCACTTCTGGTAATGACAAGGGAACTTGTATCAGACCAACCCTCATGTAAATTCTGAGTAAAATGTTTACAATGATCTGAGCGCACTGGCAGGAACTGGAAAACAACACTTAGAAAAACAGAACAACACTGGGTGAAGTACGCATCTTTATAAGATTTTTGCCTAAAGCTCCAGGGATAGAAATCTAGCACCATGGGGACCCCACATTCTGAATATAGTATCTTCCCACATCTCTGGCCTCCCCCGAACCACACGTGCACAAAGCAGACACAAAGCAGCCCAGTTACGGCTAAAAAAAGCAGAGATTTCAGTTACTGCCCATCAAAGGGGAGATAGAATTTGGGCTGTAAGCTTAGCCAAGTAAACTACCTAAGAAAACCAAATAAATAAAGAACTTAAAAGAATTCATCATCTCTGGCTGGGTACGGTGGCTCAAGCCCATAATCCCAGCACTTTGGGATACCGAGGCAGGTGGATCACCTCAGGTCAGGAATTTGAGACCAGATTGGCCAACATGGCGAAATTCCATCCCTCCTAAAAATACAAAAATTAGCAGGTGGTAACGCACACCTGTAATCCCAGCTACTCTGGAGGTTGAGGCAGGAGAATCACTTGAACCTGGGAAGTGGAGGTTGCAGTGAGCAGAGATTGCACCACTGCACTCCAGCCTGGGTGACAGAGCAAGACTGTCTTTTAAAAAAAAAAAAAAAAAAAAAAAGAAAGAAATAAGAACAAAATTTTGGAGGGAAGGAGACATTTCCAGCATACCGTCATGAGTAATGACAATAATAGCTAGTACTTTTTGAATATTTACTATATGCAGACCCTGTGCTAAGAGCTTTTTAACTTGTTTAAGCTTCACAGCAGCTCCCACAAAGTTGCAGTTCAAAGAAGACAAGTAACTTGCCCAGGGTCGCTCTGTTGGTAAGGGATAGAGTTTGTATTCACATTCAAGCAGTCTGGATTGAAAGTCAGTGCTCTTGCTGGGCGCGGTGGCTCACGCCTGTAATCCCAGCAC